>NC_053154.1:300599684-300899684 GCF_016835505.1 Polypterus senegalus
TAATAATGCTTAGACGGTTAATTGAACAATGGTGACTATATTATCGCTGCTTAAATAACAACAATAATAATAATGATAATGATAATAATAATAATAATAATAATAATCGTAATAATAATAATAATAAAAGACGATTTCATTGGTTGAAGAGGAACTATCCATGCACTTTTCTGATACATTTGTTCTCGATTACTGAAGGCCACACTGTAAGCACAAGGTTTGATCCTACTCTGGACCTGAAGCCAATCAATCGCACTCACTGTCGCACACACAATTACAGTCATTAATTAACCTAACATGCACATCTTTGAGACATGAAAGGAAATCAGAGGGCCCGAGAAAACGCCACACAGACATGGGTAGAACATGCTAACTCCACACTGAGTCCAGAAGCGAACGCGGATCCGTGGCGCTGTGACGGTGACGATGCAGTGTTAGTCGCTACGCCACACTGACGTTAGCAGTTTCAATATTATTTTTAAAGTCGTGGTTGTTTTTTGTCACATTATTATTATTATTATTATTATTATAATAATAATAATAATAATAATAATAATAATAATAATAATAATAATAATAATGCCCCATAGTCGTGTTTCCTAAATGTTTAATTACTGTCTTTCGTCCACTGCTGCCCGGACTCATATGCCCCACCATAGCTCTATAATGGAAACAAGCTGGTTCGGGAAAAGCGTATGATATGCTTGGACCCGTGAATCCAACACTGTCCATTTCAGCATGGAAATATTGCTATACACAGGATAACATTTGCCAAAACTTTTTTTTTTATGTTTTTCTTTCAACACAAATGTGTTTCCTGTAAAATGATTTTTTTCTAATTGTGCTATTAGTAATGAAGCTTGAGTTTATTGAAGTATAACTTAAGTATAATTTTTAGAAGTTAACTTATATTTCACTATTTCATAGTGCTGTAACGGCATGTTCTAGCAAATAATTAATTAATAAGGAAATGATGTAAATAAATACAGCAACAGGCAAAGCCCCTCCCCCGTAATGCACGTAGATCCTCTAAAAGAATGGGAAAAACCAAAATGGTCCATCAACAGACCACTCAGTCTAACGGCGAGTAAACATTTCCAGCTGTAGGAATGAAAACACGCAGGCTCGCGAGTGGCAAGGTTGAAGTTTTTTTTAAACCCGCATCACTTAAACACATACACGTCTTTAAATACTGTATGATGCAAAAATTGGGCTTATTAGTGAATGTCTTAATACAATAAGCTATTGTCCATCTTCAGCTGCTACTGATACCCAAGTGAAGGTAAGAGGCGGCATTGTTAAAACAAGACGATAAACTAGAAACTGCGACAGCTTCCTCGATATGAGTCGCAATCAGAAATGTGCGTTATTTCCATGAACAGCAGTGGAGGAAACCGGTTCGAAAAAATAATGTCTTTTTTGATTGATTTGGTAAAAATTACAAAATAAATATATAAATCAAAATAAACAAAAACAAATAATAAAAAAAATTTAAATACACATACACACCTCAGACTCAGGTTCCGAATAAAATACGGCCGGGCAGTTTTTCTGTCTAACCAAATCTTTGAAAACACAGAGACTCGGACGAGAAAAGATTGTTTATACTTTTCGAAAACTCAACAAAAATATTACGTACAAAACAAATATAATTTGAGAAAGTCACCCATTACAAAAGCTACATGATACATTTATATTTCTTTTAAATAAATCATTTATGGATATAAGATAAAAAGGGGATAAAATGAGGTGTGTTTTAAATCAAAGAAAGAAAGAAAGAAAGAAAATGTAATTGCTAAAAATTGTAATAAACAAAAGAATACGTCAAAATACGCCTTTAATCAGTCTCTGCTTTTCTTTAGCTGCACCGTTGTTTCTCGTCTCTCTTCCCCCGAATATACTGCTTAACTGTTTTAATTTTCACAGAACCCACTGAATTTTATTTTTGTGGTTCAGCACTTTTAATTAATGAATCATAACTAAAAGGCCTTAAGCAGAAAATAAATTGCGAAGTGTATTTGCATTGATTTCTCGCTGTCGTTCAAAGATTTCCGGTTGAATATTATAATTTGTGCTGTTTAACATAACACCACTATTCTTGCATTGTGTATCATGTAGAAGAGCTGCCATTGGTTTTGACTGCTTGGGGTCCATTGCTTTAAAAATAATATTTTAAGGTTTGGGACTGAAGAGCCACGTGTATCCTTCTGTTTGCTTTACTTTCCTTTGGTATAAAGAGCCTGAAAGCCAAATTAACTGCAGCCGTTTCTGTTTAGTGTAAAAAGCCCTTTTCTTTCCTTTTTCTTCTTGAATCATCATGTTTTCAGCCTCATTAAACCCACGAAAGACAAAAGACACACTAAAGAAAAGCTTTAAAAAAAGAAAACAAACAAAAGAATGAAGTCTAAACCAGACTCTCGCATAAATGTCACTATTGCAACATTTTACGACTCTCCTATTTAGCATGAAAAACACTTGAGGCACAAGATGTAGCGCTTTTTAAAAATCTCTGGACAAAAGTTAAACATATTATTTCCACCCCAAAAAAAAGGAGAAAGACAAGTGCTTTACAAAAAAGAGAGTGCGTTTCATTGTAATTCATAGACTTGTTCAAAATGCCAAGTTACAAAAAAGCCAAAGAAAAGAGTCGACATTAATGGGCACAGATGCCCTCGTGAAGACTAGGGCTATGTATGCATTATTGCTTTTGTAAAGTGGAGTTAAACAGTTTAAAAGGAGGGATAACCCAATCCATCAAATTGTCTGGAAATTGTGAAGAAAATTCAAAAACCATATGGCCTCCAAACGTTTGTGTCTTTTTTGTGCAGTGGGACACACTTGTCTCAGTATTGAGAGCTGCGGGAGTCTGTGCATGGCCCATTGTCACTTGTCACATCAGGGAAGAGTGCTCATTTGTCCCCAGTTTTCATGCTTTACGCTAAAAATTACTGCCCCATCTTTTTTCAAAGAAGGATTATAGCCTCGGAGAAACTGGCCCAAAACTCACAGATTTTTTTTCTGGCATCTTCCTTTTTCATTCTTCAAACCAGATTTGTGTTTCTCACATAAATTTTGCGCAGAATAGGAAAACACACGTTGCAGGGTCAAGAAGCCAAGTTACGCTTTAATAAAATAGAAATGGAGTGAATGCTGCTGTAAAAAACTGGCTTGTGTATTTTTAAGGGGAAAAGGAAAGAAAAAGAGGAAACGGTTTTTGTCCCCGATACTTGCGTGATTCTTTTTAAACAGACCACCCTCCTCCGACTACAAAGTGATTATGTAATTTCAATATTAAGCACTGTAATGCGCCTCTGATGCACATCTGAATACAGCATGCACCGAAACGCGTGATTACTGTTTATAGACAGCAGAATGAGAGACGCAATGAGGAAGAAACCGAACTGAATTGATAAGAAGCCATGACAAAAAAAGAATAACAATGAAAGCAAGACATAAATTGTAGATGCTAAACAAAAAAGTCGCAAGACACCTTACTTCAAATATTTTCCTCTGTTGTTTTAAGAAACCCTCTTTAAAGTCCACTGCAACATGTCCTGGGAAGTCTGTTAAAATGTTAATGATCTTATTATATCCAAACAAGAGGAGTTTATACAGTCGAAGAGTAAATAAACGGACACCAGGTAGGTCATATATAACTTAAATAAGCCTTTTTATTATTCCACAGCAACTGACTGCCGAATGTGTATGCTGTACATTTCCGTACCAAAAACGAACACCTGCATTTATTGGCATTGATTCTTGGTTGTTTTCCCCTTTACATGCAATTTTTATAAATAAGTGTAGAAAATAATTATATATTTTACTACCCTCCTACAAAAATACGAAAGGTAGCATCAGTAATAAAAGCATTGTATATCAGCAAAGAACAAAAAGGGGGTAAATATACAAATGAAGCAAATAAAAATATTCGTGGCAAAAAGGAAGAAGCGAATGTTGCATATCTGAGAGCGCATATATATATATATATATATATATATATATATATATATATATATATATATATATATATATATATATATATATATATATATATATATATATATGTATATATATATGCGCACATAATTTGCAACAATAACATAAGAAAAAGATAATGATAAATGTAGAAGATAAGAATACTTACTACACACCTCATGCAGAATGTTAAATTTAATTCAATCCAACTTAAAGCTCAGCAACTTAAAAAATATTCAGTTTTATGTTCGATAAAACACCACCAAGGCTTTGTATGTGTGTAACATGTTACATATCAAGCAACCCCCGATTTTCGTGTTAATTTAATACCCGCTTAATCCTGTTTACACACACATACAAACCGTGTACGAAATTTCTTCGTCAGGTATCTTTGTTTGTGTTGATATAAATCATTCAATTGCACTTTTCCAGAAAATGAAAACTGCCTGATCCGGCAATTCGTATATATAATGAACGACTGTCTCTGTGTGTGCAGCTTATTGCTTTAATTAAAAATAAATGCCTTGGTTAGATATTTTTCAACATATTACACCTAAAGTTTGTAGACCGAGCACAGCATCTAATATATTGTCCATGCTTGCTTTAAAATATTGTCTTTGTTTCCTTTATTTTAAGAAGTCATTCAAGATTTAATGTTATTTGAGCGTGAAATTCAGTCATCCACGTCTATTTCCACGTCCTCCTCGTCCTCTGAGCCCTCTTGACTCGTGGCGTGGTCCGTGAGTGGAGATGATGGCGACATTTGATGTTTGCTTGGGGTCTCGAGTCCGTGGTTGGAAGGCGATGGAGATTGGGACCGGGACGAGCCCCTGGTCCCAGAAGCGTTCTGTTCCAGGTCTATGAATGTGGTCAGTTTTTCCATCGGTCCCATGGTTTTTGCCGACTCCACGTCCGCTTTCATCTCTTCTAAATCCCGCTTTAGTTTAGCTCGGCGGTTCTGGAACCAGGTGATAACTTGTGCGTTCGTCAGCCCGAGCTGTTGAGCGATCTGATCCCGGTCAGCTGGAGACAAATACTTCTGGTATAAAAAACGCTTCTCTAGTTCATAAATCTGGTGGTTTGTAAATGCGGTGCGAGACTTTCTTCGTTTCTTAGGAGTGTTCCTCTGACCAAAAATTGTCAATCCGTCCCTTCCTAAAACATCAAAACATTTTTTTGTTATTTTTTCCGCGATGAAACCATCTGGTTATAGTTTTAAACACTTTGCAAAATTTCACTTATAATTAGCCAGTGGAATTGATGAAAACTAGAATGTTAATGAACTGCTAGCACAGAATTTTGTTTTTAGAAAATAAGGAAAATGGAAATTGGTAGCATGTCTTGTATTGTAACACATCAGTTAATGCCCAAGTGCGCTAGTATGCATTTCTTTAGGATCAAAATTGCTATACCGATTACAGTTTAATACATTTTTGATTTTTTTTTTTTTGCCTAGTAAATACTGTTTTCATTTCACTAATCGATAATTTATTATATATAATGTCAGAAAGTTGTGGATTATTTTTCCCGAGATGTTTTAGGTCATCTTTAACGGTGAAATATAAAATATTATTATACTTTGTTTTCCTTTTGTATACTGTACATCTTTAAGTGTATCTCTAAAATAGTACCATCATAAACATATAAACAAACATTATGTGTATTTCACTATTTTTCATGCTTATACAGTATAAATAAAGATACTCAAAATGTACATTGTATAAGCTTTGTAATGCTAAACAATATTTACGTTTAATCAATCAACCTACCTTCGGCCGCTTGAAGGACGCTCACTTCTAGTCCTTTGAATGTCTTGCTGGCCAGCTCTTCGAGGGCACACAATGGCGAGGTCTGTGTGAGCAATGCCCGGCTGGACAGGGGTAGACCGGGAGGAGGGTGTTTCTCGGCGGCTGAGAGAAGGTGAGCAGTCCCACAAATTGTGTAACTTCGTCTAACGGAAGGCTTGTTAAGGATGTCTTCTATACTGAATGGGGTTAAAGGTTTGTTGGAGTTTGCCGGAGGTGGAAGGTGATCCAACGGACTCCGTCGTCTTTCTGGCACCGGTGAGCCCTTTGCATCCTCTTTTGAAGTCATTTTAGAATTTTTTTTTTTTAAATTTTATTCGAAGGTCCTTTGCAAAAAATTCACAAACCAACTTAGAGAACCTAAGCCCAAACCAAATCTCAAAAGTCCGCTGGCGAAGTGAATGTGATTCGATAAACCGACGCTCAAAGTACGAGAATTGCTTCTTTTCTGCTTTCTGTGATTCGAATCCTCGGAGTTGCCAGTTTGTATTTTTCGTAGTCCTACTTTTGCCTTCCTTCCTCTCGCCTCTGAAAAAATGTGTCGGCCGCAACTCTTGCAGTACAAGAAACAAAGCTGCTTCTCCCAGTATGGTGAAGCTAAGGAGTAGGGGCAATTGACTTTTGCTAACAAGTTATTGTTGATTGGGAGGTAATCAATTATCTTCAGTGGCACTTTCACCCTCTCCCTTTCACTCTTTGACTCTCTTTCTGTCCAATGCAAGCTTTTGCAAGTTGGGAGCTCCATTAATTAAAAGGCATGGCTAGTAGGAGGAGCCCCGTTGAATTATAATGCTTTATGCTCTTGTCATTTTCTTGCACATTATTTGCCTGGCTATATATATATATATATATATATATATATATATATATATATATATATATATATATATATATATATATATATATATATATATATATATATATCAAATTGATAAAATTGTAATTACAACATTGTTATTCGTTTTCTTCTCGTGGAATTGTGCCGTATTTCACATTTTTTCCCGACGAAGAAAATATCGGGGGTAAGTAAATGAAATAACTAACATGTTAACGTGTTAATTAAACATGTAACTGAACTATGAATTTAATTTTTTTTCGTGTGTTTGTTTTGATGCAGTTTGCTCTAAAAATTAACTGTTTTCAAATACATACTGTAATCAAATATTTTCTTTGTCTTTTAAAAAAATAATTCCTAATCGTATACTTTGCGACTGAACAAGTCAATTGCAAATACATAGTGATACATTTAAATATAAATTCTGCGCAAGTGTTTGAAGTGATATGTTTCCTTGTTTTTTAAAGGCATTGTAGAAAGCGGCCGGTATATATCACTGTTACTAATACAGCTGGACAGGGAGAAGAAAGCAAGAAGGCAGAGTCCCCTTCAGCTCAGCTAAATCCACTGCGCTATAATTCAAGAGCAAAGGGCCACCTAACAGCATCCAAGACATATTTCACTTGCTTTAAACCTCCAGATGCTTCTGTCTTAGTTTACTGGTTTTATACGCAGACAGATAGCAAGGTAGACAGGCGGTTTTGTGCATGAGACTCCACTACTTATTACTTAACATTGCTTCTTTATATTTTAGAAAATTGTAAAATTGCTGTTTCTTCTGTGTGCTAATTAGAAGTTTAAACCGTATGTTTTTCCATGTACTCAAAGTTAGTTGGTAAAAGCAAAACATCACAAAACAGTTACATTTTAAAAAATAATTATGCAGTGTTTTCCAAATAATTTGTTCTGTTTTCTTAGTATTAGGTATTGTGATCTTTAACGTAATTTGACTAGCAGTATTAAAATAAACATTATACGACACAGGTACATATTATCGCTGCTAATTTATACAACAATTTAATACATTTTCACTGGATTAGTGTGATTATCATTATTTTTTTCTTTTTCACTGTTGTTCCGATTGGCACTACTAATAACGGAATTCGTTATGCTGTGGTATATTTAAAGCCACGATTCCAAATCCATAAAATTGTTTCTGAAAACGCAATACCTTCTAAGTCCGTTTAAATTTTGCTCTTACGTTTCTGCATTAATGATAGGCTTCACGAGCTTCACGTGAATACAAACTGACCTTTAGTGTTTGTCGAGATGCGGTTCCATTGGATTAGCTCTAAATTTCAACCTATAGCACCAGTCCGCGTTAAAAATGAGAAGCCCCTATTAATAACGGTGTTAATAAATTGTACGGAGAATGCGGCTTGCAAATTTCAAAATGATTTAGGCTGCTCTTTTTAAATATAACCAGCAGCTTAGCACTTCCCGATAAGTGCAAGGCTTCTTTTTTATAGGTAATACTCCAACGCGACCATTTCTGAAAAATAGAATTCAGACGGCAGCAGGCCACAAGTTGCGTATGTTTACTTATAGCTAATTTCTTCAATGAAATTTTTTTTCTTATTATTTTTAATTTGTAAAATATTGAATAAGTATAGTGCAGTATTCAATAAGTCAAACAACATCGCAATTTAAGAATATTATGATACGATTCTATATAATTTGCTCTGAAATCCTTAGTCTTTGTGATCTGTATTTAAGACGTGCAACACTACGAACAATGGCCTATGGCCTTACCGTTGTTGCTTTGCTTAAAACGAAATCGCGCAATCTTTCCGTTAACCGTTTAAGTGCCGTTGACATACCTATAGCAGAAGATGCCAGCTGTATTATTGGGCATGGATTATGTCGCAACTCTGAGACATTAAGTACAACTTCGGGCAATGGACATTTCAAGAAAACAATCTTCCAAGCATCACTGCAAAAAGAAAATATTCAATCAGATATGGGCCGTCGATTCGATGGTTCGTTTTAAGAAGTCTGCCCATCTTTTAGTCACTTCAGGCCCTAATCAGTCTAGACCGAATTGAAGAGCACGTCCTCCCCTGTGGCCCCGTGAAAGTATTCGCGCTTCTGTGTAATCAGAGGGGTGGGGTGTATAACAATTCCGACGTGGCTTCCGTGGGCATATTCATGATTTGGAAACAGCGTGCTTTTAATAGTGCCGAGCTATGCCTAGTTTTCTGTTGTAATCACATGTCACAAAACTGCACTTTATTTAAATGACTGTTACAAATTCTAGCTCAATTAACATGCAAATAGGGAGTTTCTTACTGTTTCTGAATACCTTTGGCATAATTTCCGTGCTTTTAGTTCTCGTTTGTAGGTGCTTTAATTCAAGAACACGTAGGGGAACGGCTCGGTTCAGCTCAGGCGCGTGTAAACGGGTCCTGAATGTAACAGCCACTTAATCTGGCATGACATCATAATATTCTGGATGTAACCTCTTAGGTATTTATTCAAATAAAAAAAAAAAAAAAAGTTTTTATTTATTTATTTATTTATTTTGTTTTTGTCCTGACAGAAAGAATGCAGATTTAAGTACAGAATTCTGTCCTGTTTAAAACTGGATCTAGTATATTTCAATATGGGATGTGCTTAAATATTCTGGGGGAGAGTCTGGCATAATTGCATCTAATGCATTTCTTAACAACTTGCAATTAAATACATGAGATGAATGAAAAGAATAACATAAAAACTGCAGAGCATGAAAATAAATCTGTACAAGATTTAAAGCTAGATGCTCTGTGGAATGAAACATGCAGCTGTAGGTCATTATTAACAAACTCATATATTCATATCTGACCGTAAATGTGTTTTTAGTAAAAATAAATGTTATGTATTTTATACTGAATGCGCATAAGGGAATGTATATCCATGATGCAGACACAATTTAACATGATACCAAACTTGTTCAAGTGGTTATATACTGTATATCATAAATAAGCTTATGCAATCTTTGAAATGTGTCCCATCTCCTCTGAATTTAGCTAAAATGTACTTTGGTAGTTACAGCCCTTATGATTCTTGCACGTTGGATTGGAAAGCTTGTGATAAGGTTGTTAATCATGATATTTAACCATGGAGATCATGTGTGACAGGCCCTCGATAGCACAGAGAAAATCTGATTTACAGTTTGCACTTTGACAGCTGAAGGCCTAGGAAATGAAAATAACAAGAGCTCCATGTGAAGTGCTTTTGGAATGGCATATTTTAAAATGAAAACTTAATTGAGAAAGCACAAGTTTGGTTTTCTTATGAAAACAGAAGATGAGCTTTCATTCTTAATTTGCATGTGTTATAAATACCACAACTCTGGATTAACATGCCCCCAAATGTTATAGTGTTTGGAGAAAATGGAGCATTCAGATGAAGAGCTTACTGTAGTCCATTTTGCTGTAAGGTCATTTTGAAACGGGACGTCCAGAGTTTACCTCTCCAGTAGCCATACTGTATAAGAGGGTGAGCCTTCAGGTGCATGAAGAGGGCAGAGGAAATGTGACACATAATAATATAAATATATTTTAAACAAATGCTTTAACTGTAATGCTTGCTGTTAAAAGTTTTGGTTGCCCAATCACATTATAATATAAAAGGATTTAAACTAAATAAATCTATGTCAATTGAGTTAACATTTAAACTTGAAAAGCATGGTCCATTCACATAATGTTGCCACCAGGAATGCAATTTATTTCATTGAGATGTCTTTAAGGAGAAGTTTCATTGCAAGTAGGGGTCTTAACGACACTTGCTGGACTGTGTGACATGGTGTGCAGTGAAAGTGATAATCTTATGTCGCCAAAATGAAATATTCAATGCAAGCTGCATAGTAGTAAAGCTGGTGTGAATAGTGTAGGCACCTCCTTCTATTATCTTCATTTGTCATAGGGCTCACCTTTTAATATTTTAGGATTTTAGGACTTGATGTGCCCTTTGGAAAGTGAAGAAATTGATCTGGTTACTTTTCAGCTCTACAGTTCTAGCTGATTTCCCTTTTTTAGAAATATATCCAATCATACTAGGACAGCCTAAACACTTTGACAAGCATAGGAAATATCATATAATAATCAGAAAATATTTTAATCTAATTCAGGTTCAACATGGAGTCAGAGGCTATCCACACACAGCACTGGGTGCAGAGCAGGGACACTCTTAAAGGTGCCAGGGTGGTTCTTCAGTGCCATGCCATATAGGGGAACCACGCAGTCTTTGTACCCAAAAGACCCATCCACATAAAAGTCCAGAAAGAACCTTTATTTATTTACATTTGTAGCAGGCTTCATACAATTATATTTGTGAAATCCCAGTGGGTTCCTGATTTTAAAAGGACTCTCGCTGCATACAATAATACAGGCTTTCTTCTTCCAGATTTTTTTTATTCTGTTTGTGTCCTGCAAGGTAGCCTGATAAAGATGTTAGTTGTTTTTTCCCAACATATTAGAAACATTTTTCAAAGCACAAAGAAGCAACTTCATATGCAAAGAACCCCTTTCAGAATGAAATGCCGTTTAGTTAATCAAAGGTTCAACAAGGAAGTATAGTATAAAGTATCTAAAATTAAATAACCGTTATCTTTAAGAGTGTAATCACAGAATCGTACATTGTAGTAGTGTTCCAGTGTATACATGAACTTTCATAATCAATTATTTGAAAATGTGATATTTGTAAGCTTTTCCGAGTATAAAGTTCATACTAATAGATATCACTGGGACTGTTAGTTTAGGCATGGGAATTATTATCATTCTACAGTGCCGTATGCTGTTGTTCAACCTTACTTTATTTCTGGTAGAAGTGCTTTATTCAAAATGCTTCAAAATAAAATTATTCCAGGTCTTTAAAAGTGATCCAGATATTATAGTACAGACCGTCATCTACAATATTAGCAAAAAGTGTCCTTATAAATTTTCCCATTAAGTGTTCCACATACAAAGCTCTGTAGTACAACTTTTTATGAAGATTCATATTTATTAAGCTAGAACACACTTTGTCTAAGTAACAATAGAATACAAATCAGTGTGTTTAATATAATAAAAGAATACACACACAGAAGAAGCATATATTAGTGTAAATGTACCTATGTACAAATGTTTGTGCTATGTGTGCATTTATACTGAATATGTACCAATGCATACTATAGTAATATGCATGTATATATTTACTACAAAAGAGTGTTCAGTTCTTATGACAATAGGATATAAAGGGTTTTCAAAAAATGTATACACAAATAAAAAAAGCTGCATAAATAAAAACAGCTTTTATATAAAGAAATATAAATGGATCACAGGTGTGTGTGTGTGTATATATACTATACTAAGTTCATACGCTACACGCACAGGTTGCATATATGAACCATATATGTATGTACAATATTTGAGTGTGTAAAGCATATATATGTAAGTTATGTAAATATGTATATACCTTTGTAGCATTTACATGTAAGTAGTATTTAAATATGCATTTGTGCTTATGTTTTTAATGGAGAGTATTTAAATAGCTCTGTGTATATGCATGTATTATCTGTGTGTATGGTACTGAAATATGCATCTTTATATACTTAGATTCAGTAATGATTTACACACACACACATATATATATATATATATATATATATATATATATATATATAGTATATATATGCAGTATTTGTGTGTAAACAGTTGTTATATATATATATATATATATATATATATATATATATATATATATATATATATATATATAAAGATATACATACTGTATGAATGCTTGCATATATGTATTGTGTTTAAATTATATACCTGTACTAGTATGCCTGTAATGTAATGTGTACATGTCAAATATAATTTCATTTTTTTCTATGTATGCATGTGTGTAGATGTACTGTTTAAGTATGTATACGCTATATGTGCTATATGTGTGTTTGCTTGTATAAAAAGTACATCACCATGTACATGGATATGTATTTACTAATGTTTTATATTAGTTTAGAGTTTAGAGTATATATATATATATACACATATGTGTGTGTGTGTTTATTTGTATTTTTACTGTATACTTGTATGTTATAATTATATATGTAAAGTATATAAACACATGTCCAGGGATGTCTTTACAGTATATGAATATGTGTATATGTGAGTCCAGTATATGATATTCATATGCATAAAAGGAAATGCAGTAATGTATATGTGTGCACATGGGAAGAGTGTAAAAAAATACTCATATGAGCCATAATGCAAAGTTAGGATGTGACAGTGATTAATATCAATAACCTTCTGTATTTTATAAATATGTTTCTGTACTGGATGACAGCACATTATGGACTGATGTACCATCCTAGCTGCACTTCTGCTTTTCGCCTTTCTTGACTGTTAAAGCCATATTTAATTTTGATTCTGCATTTAATTGGGTGGACACTGATGGATTAATAAAATAATGTATGTACAGTATCTACATCCTTATGTACATTTATTTAACTGTCTATTAACGGGTACAACAGACGGCTTAGCTGTTAATGCCATTGCCTCTTAGGCCCCAAGTTCAGTTCCTAGTGGAGATCACTGTCAAAGTGCTGTCTTCTTTATTTCCTCCAGAATTCCACCAACTCAGCTACAGGCCCAGTGGGAATACAAATGTTTGAGTTGGCCTTGCACTTACAAAATAATGATTAAGAAAATATATGGATTATTTATTATATGATGTGTACAATAACAATAACAGCATTTTATTACAAGTTAAACATTTAAGATTACTTTCAGTGGGGTTGGTCCAACCATTCATTTTCTGAAGAGCATCATTTTCAGTACCTGCCAAAGCCTATCTCAGCAGCACTAGGCACAAAGCAAAAACCAAAACCGGGATTGAGTGCCTCGTTAGCCGAGAATAACACAGCGACTCACTCATCGTGACACACTATGGATTGGCTGACCAGCTAACGGCACAGTCACCCCAAGGCACCTTATCTAGAATCCTAGGATGGTGAGGTGTCAGTACTTACTGTAGGCCTCCACTCTGTTATGTGAACCTGCTTCAGCACAGTTTCAGACTCACAGACACTCTTAACAATAAAAGGAGTCAAAGTGGTTCTTCAGAGGGGAACCATATCTGACTTCCAAAAGAACCATTCACATTAAGTCTCCAGAAAAAAGCATTATTGGTTTAGATCCATAACAGGTTTTGTAAATAGATTTTTGAAATACTAGTCAGTTCCTTATTTTAAAAGGACTTTTGCTTCATACAATAACAGATGAAGTTCAGGTTTTCTTAATCTGTTAGTATTCTACTGAGAAGCCTGCTTAACATTAAATATTTCTGCTTTTTCACATACCTTTTCAAATCCAAAGAACCAACTTCATATGCAAAGAAACCTTCCCAGAATGAAATGGTGTTCTGTCAATTATTGGTTCTATGAGGAACCAAACAACCCAGTAAAGAGCCATTAAACAAAAACAGTATTTTGAGAGTGTTTGTCCCATCTGCACTGGGTGCATAGCATAAATGAACCAAAAATGGTTCTCTAGCACTTACAATACTCACTCGCACTGTGAGCATTTAGAGATGCACAATGACAGAATATGGACAACTTTGAAATGTGGGAGTGAAAGTGAAGTACCAAGGAATTAAAAAAAAAGTACAAATGGAGAATATATACACTCGGAGACAGTGATTTGGCCCAAATTCAAATCTAGTCTCATTGAGCTGTGAGGCAGCAGCACATTCCACTGTGTCATCATGTCCATTATCCAATTATTATATCTACACCTAAATATTGATATGGACGTCTAAAAAAAAGGCTCATAGTTTTCAGTTTATCAAAGTTGCTACTGTCCTAAACGCAAGTGAACAAGTTGTTCTGCAAGGGTCACTTGCAATTATTACATCAACTTTAGTACACAACAAAATTTCTTATGTTAAATTAACAATTAAATTGTATAAGAAAGCTATATTTCCACACATACACATTTAAGTGTGACATTAACACTTGTTACGTTGTTGTGTAGAGTTGATCTGAGGCTGGTCATTTTAAATACAGTTTTTATTTTATAACACACCTTGCAGAAACCTTGCAGCTAATGAATTAATTATCCATCCATCCATCATCCAACCCACTGTATCCTAACTACAGGGTCATGGGGGTCTGCTGGAGCCAATCTCAGTCAACACAGGGCATAAGGCAGGAAACAAACCTCGGGCAGGGAGCCAGCGCACCGCAGGGCATGCACACACACACACTAGGGACAATTTAGGATCGCCAATGCCCCTAACCTGCATGTTTTTGGACTGTGGGAGGAAGCCCATGCAGACTTGGGGAGAACATGCAAACTCCACGCAGTTAGAACCCTGGAAGCAAACCCGGGTCTCCTAACTGCAAGGCAGCAGTGCTACCCACTGTACCACCGTGCCACCTAGTGAATTACGATGTAATTATTTACATTTTTTACATTTGCTATACAGGCTGGTTTAGTGATTTGTTCAACATCACACGTGGACTCAAATGTTAGGATGAACAGACAGCCTTGGAGTGTGAAGTTCGCTGTCTTAGGCACTAGGCCCTGCTGCCTATTGTGTTGTTGTGTACATCCTGCTAAAATTACAACCACCGGGAATAGCTGACTGCATGTTAGTGTTTCTACAACAGTTATTATCTCAATACATGTAACATGTAAGGCATTTTAAATTTTGTTTTGCCCTAAGAGTTAATTAATGGTTAGCTGAAATTGCTCTAAAGCAGTGCTGTACTTGTCTCACAGAAGAATGTTAGGCCTTATGTCTATTTATTTGTTTATTTATTTATTTATTTTATTGCTTTTGTAATTGTTTTGTTTAGAAAACCCATAAGAGAGTCAGTAAGGAGTGTTAACTAGAAAACTGCTGTCCAGCTGCCCTTTTCAGTCATTAGATGGAAATTAACCAGAATGAGTGTTCTGGTTCGTTTCAATCTGCAGTTTCGCTAAAGGCTTAATGTAAAGTACGTGTTGATGAGACTTTTCCCCGTTTTCATTGTGCACGTTTGTAAGTAAAACCCATCACCTGCGCCTGTTAATTTCGCAGAGATGTATAACACAATTTCTGAGGTCGTAGAGCTGAAGCCTGTCCCAGCGATATCTAAAAGAGAGAGAGAGAGAGAGAGAGAGAGAGAGAGAAGGCAGCTCGCACAAATCGGGCAAAGCCATCGAGTCCCCAGTCGGCACAAAGTGCGCGTCTTTCGGAGGGACACCAAAAAACCGCATTGGCAAACGCGGTGAAAGCATTCGAGCTTAGGCGGGCACTAAAGCCGGGATTCGAGTGCAGTCTCCAGCAGTTTGGAGGCGGCCGGCACACGTTAAAATGCATTATTAAGTTTAATATCGCCCAGAAAAAGTTTTAAATCGCTGCTATATTCTAGTTTAATTTCTCTCAATTGATAGCGTATTTCTGGGTTGTGTACCAGTACAATTAGGTTACTTACAGTTAAGCATGACTCTTTCTTCTGTATCTTGGGCGTTTTTATTCGTGCTTTAATAATAACCGAAGCTGAGACGGACTCTTAGAAATTGCACTTCTTTAATGGCACTTTACTGGGTTCGGGGTTTCTCATAGATACATTGCTTGACAAAGAGCCACTTTACTCTTTGCATAAAAAATGTGTTCTTTGGCATTTGAAAAGATTCTTAATATGTGGAATATAGGCTAGCTAACCGGATACTGACAGATCAAGAAAACCCGAGCTTAGCCTCTGTTATTGTTTGAAGTGACAGACCATTTAAAATCAGGGACCCACTGTTATTTGACAAATGAAAATTTATATTCATGGTTATTTATGGAACGTGCTATAGATCTAAATAGACAACAACAGCAAAAATGTAGTTATTGCATAGCCCAAAATGACACAAGGAATGTATCGATAAGCTTTAATCACAAAGTTGATAGCCACTAGCCTTGATTATCGAAGAAGACAAGAAGAAAACTCCTAAAATAATAAATAAATAAATAAATCCTGGAAGAATTAAAAATTGGAAGAAAATGTTGGGAAAGGCAATTCCGAGAGAAACCCCATTCCAGGTAGGTCTAGAATACAATGGGTATCAGCACATGATTGGGGTAAATACAATACCCAAAACAGAACACAGAGCTATATGGCCACCTCAGAAATATAATACAACAGGGCAAAATGCAAGAACACATTCAATCGTTCACTAAATACAAATCTATTTATACAGGATAATCAAAGGTTTTTCCCCATGGCATCGCTTTGAAGAACTACTTTGGCACCTTAGTTTTTAAAAGAGCAATTGCACTGAAATATTTCACTCATTCTATGTACATAAAATGGCAATTTGTTTTCCTTTTGGATGGATGGATGACTGAATTCATTTCTCTTTCAACTGTAAAACATTTTCACATATTTTATATCAAGAAAAATATTATTATTATCATTATCATTATTATTATTATTATTATTATTATTATTATTATTATTATTATTATTATTGCTGTTACATATTGTTTGTCTGACGCCTTTACCCAAGACGACGTACAACATTTGAGATAGAGCCGGTTGCATTTCTTTAATTTTTCCATGCATGCAAGTGAAGTGACCTGCTCGTGGTCACATATCAGTAGCAGGTTTTGTATACGCAGGGTATATGAAAATATGGAATATATATATATATATATATATATATATATATATATATATATATATATATATATATATATATATATATATATATATATTAATGTGTTAAAGCCCGATCTAACTCTTGTTAAGCATATCTAAAATGTGGAGCTTAAACTAAATGAACTTTATCGAAGAATACCGAATAAAATCCTTTTATACGCATGCCTTGTGTATTTATTAAGCAAATCACCCATAATTATATGACATATTTAAATCGGTTTCTTGTATTGCAGTTTTAAAGTTAACAACGTTGATGTAATTGTTACATTATCCGGGTTTGTATAGCTCATAAAAGTGCATAAGAAGCTAAAAAAGATATGATGAAGAACTACGCTGTATGTGTGTTAAATTGAATCCAATCTACTGTCTTTCGTATTGTACTAAACTGATTTACTGATTAGACACGAAATACAAAACTCATCAATTGATTCACTAAACCCTCTGTCAACAAAACTAGAGGTGCGGGAAACAGGAGCCAATTCTAACAGCATTGGGCCCGTGGTAGCATCACAGTCACTTAAACCTTTCCAATTATTCATCGCCTAATGTATATATTTTAGGAGACAAACCATAGCAAACACAGGGAGAATATTTAAAATCCATACAGACAAAGAGTCAGTAATCTGGGTTTTCAATACTCTCATCTTTTTGTCCAGTTTCTGCTCATCCGCGTAAACGTGTTTTTGAGTCTTTCCTTCTTAAAGTTGTAAGAGTAGGATTTTAGTGATCTCTGTACAGATGAAAAGGGGACGTTACGCAGTGCAAGCACAGCAACTCTTAGGGCTTGTGGCAGTGCAGAACACTCCTTAGAGTGATAGATAGATAGATAGATAGATAGATAGATAGATAGATAGATAGATAGATAGATAGATAGATAGATAGATAGATAGATAGATAGATGAAAGGGACTATATCAGATTTTTCATGACCACATGAAAGTTACGCCGCATTGTAAAGTTTCAGTATTTGTATCACATACTAATAACAACTTTGTCATTAAATGCTAGTAATCTACAATGTTCACATCACCATTGTGAGCGCAATATTAAATTTATATTCAATGTAATTTTACATTCCTGCTTTTTTTTATGCCCAATCCTCACTCTTTTAATCAATTGTCATAAGACACCACCTCAGCGACAGCCGTCTGTTGTAATACTTGTCATTTTCCCGTCTTATGAACAGTCTCAAAGTGCGCGGAGAAGAAAAGTAATCAACATGAGGTCAATATGTTCAACCTTTTCAATCTTACTTGCTTTTAAGTGTATCCCGCTTATCAAGAACACATGACATCCGGTCAATTTTTTCACCTTTTTCCTCTCCAAAAGCGCATGTTTCTACTTGTTTGATGTTCTGTATGGTTTTGGACTGTACAGTCCTATAGTTCCGGTGATTTGATCATGGTGCCATTCAAACTTTTGTCTATAATTTAGGTCGTTTTTTACCCTCAAACTTTGGACGAAAAAGGTCTGGAATTTGTGTTTCGATTTGATTAGCTTAAGACAGCTTTAAAAGTATAAAATAGTAATAACACACATATAGGCCATTATATTAGACAAGTACAGTATAGGCCCTTCTTTCTTTCTTTCTTTCTTTCTTTCTTTCTTTCTTTCTTTCTTTCTTTCTTTCTTGTGATGTGTGTTAGGTGCACATGTAAACAGTTTATTAAATTGTCCGTATCAGAAATAAAACAAAGTTTATAGATAACTTTAACCAACTAATGCCTCTTGGTTACATTTTCTAATATAGACAAACTGCAACTTCTTGAAGTATAATCATTCTACTGGCCATCTTGACAACATGCTTTTAAATATCTCTGAAAGAATAGTTAGACTAATGTAAAAAACAAAGCGCAGGGCATTCTGGATCAACTTTGAAATGTGGAGGTGCGCTCTTGAAAACTCGAAGAACACAGATTATACTAATCATCTGCTATGAATACTCACACTGATGCTGTATCTTTAAACTTTACCGGCAGTTGAAAAAAGAAAAAGCAGTTGTGACATATGCTTTGTTTTAAAGTTTGAAGTCTTTTCTTTCTAACGGCACGGTAAAAGTAATGAAAATAAGAAGATGTCGTTATTGCCAGACTTTAAAAACTCTCCCAATGTTACCCGTAATAGTTTATGGATTTCAGAACAATCATTTTATTAAATATCAGATGTCGAATCGTGTGATTAATATTTGGCAGTTAAATACACTCCGGGGGGTTTTGTAACTCTGTTCAGCTATTGTAAAGCCCTTTGCGCTACTTTCACGTAAGAAAATGTGATACAAAAATAGGTTTTGTAATAGTAGAAGAAGTACTGATGGTTGTTGTTGTAGTTTTAGAATTAATACAGACAAAATTTGTAGAGCCGGATTAGCTTTTTTAAAGTATAATAGTTATTTTAGTTATCTAGAAACTGCGTTTTTTTTTTAAATGTTGTGCATATTTTTTGGCCTGGTCATTTGACACACATATTGACATAACCACAGGAGTTTTCCTTTTGTCAAAGTTATTCTGTTTAATATAACATGCTAAGGAAAGCAATGGCTTGAGAATTATGAAAACTGTTTCATTTTTAGAAAACGCTGTGGAACAGGTATTTTTAGTCTCTGTGTAGAGCATATGATACTTGGAAACAGATTTTTTTTCTTTAACCATCTTTTAATCTGATACACGTACACATATTTAAAATTCGATCAAATATGACGTCAAATATTCAAAATTATATGTCATGCGGGAGAAAACTACTGAAATCTATATCAAGTAAACTGCTGATCATAATAATTAAGTATTATGTTCGCGTTAATTTCGAATTAACGGTGATACTTGATATTTTGCTTCCTTAATTAAGACGTTGATTGCATGCGTATTTAGTTCATTTATTTTAGTAAAAAAAAAAAATAATAATTCTTAAACATTTAGGTTAAAACGGAATATTAAAGACTCACGTCGTTGGGTTCAACAAATCCTGCCAGGTCACATCAAACTCATTCATTCGAGACAGCGGTCCATTCATTTTGGACCCGCTGATTATTTTTGTTGGTTTTGCCAAACGCATTACTGTCGGTAAAAGGAAGGCGTTGTACCAAAATAATGAATCATGGGTAATATTTTCTTCCACAACTGAACCTGATGCAAAACATAAAGAGTTTATCAAGGAAATAGTTTCATACAAGGTACATAAAACATTTCTTTCTTTCTTTCTTTCTTTCTTTACTCCTTATTTAGTATGAATCGAATATTGGTTTCTTGGAACGAATGAAAGCCTTGCAGAGTTTATGCTCAAGTGTAAAATAAAACGCCTTGATAGGTGTAGAATTTTGCTTGTATAGGAATACACACAATATGCAATGTGGCATCCATTTGCGCCATATATCAAGTTAATCTTTTAGATTTACTTTGATCATTCTCTCCGTTTATTGTCTAGCAGTTAAGAAGTAATCAAATCGTAAAATGGTGTATCTACATTGACAGTATGACACATAATGACTATAAAATTAGACTAGCCCACCATGAGCTACATAGATGAGATGTTATATAAATTTAGAATATCAAATAAATACAAAAGGTGCTATATAAAAATTATATAAAATTACACCAGGCCAATCTTGCATGTATATGTATATACAGAGACAAAAAAAAAGAAAATAAAATAGAAATAGAAATACAAACTTAAAAAGAACAAATTGACAACTCAAAAAATGTTAACAAAAACAAAAACCTAAATTGCTCAGTGAAACGTCTCCTGCCACACTGCACACTGGCTTGGTTAAAAACAGTTATAAATGAAAAGATAGTATATTAAAGAAATAAGAAACATTTTGGGGAAGCTGTCACCTAGGACAATTTACACTGCATAAACACAAATGCAATAAGTACACACATATGTGAAAGTTACATAGATGGATATTTCATCATCATAGCACACTGATAAAGAGACTGAAGGATAGATATAAAATGTACAGTTTTTGAAAGATAGATAGATAGATAGATAGATAGATAGATAGATAGATAGATAGATAGATAGATAGATAGATAGATAGATAGATAGATAGATAGATAGATAGATAAGTGTATTGTTGCAACAACATAGAACATGCAAGTGCAGTAAACAGTGGTAACAAGTGAAAAGTAACAGAATTGCAAGACCCAGAACTGTACACATATTTGTTAATCCGTTAGATCTTAAAGTATTTTTTATTGAGTTAATGTTTTCTTTTCAGTTAATATGAACATATATCATGAGTCCTGAGCACAGATAGATAGATAGATAGATAGATAGATAGATAGATAGATAGATAGATAGATAGATAGATAGATAGATATCCATTTACTGCAAAACAAGCAAAATGTTAATGTCCTACGCACAATTTTAATAATATGTCCACATAAAACGAACCAAATGCTTATTTTGTTCTGTTCCACAACGTACAAAGATACTACGTAAGTATAAATCAAAAAAGTTTAAGGATATAACTTACCTCACCTAAGCATTTACAATGAAAATATTTAAGTGTTAAAAAAAATCCGTGATTGAACAGTTAAGTCTGAATAGCTTTACTGTATTAGGTGACTTTTTCAGTTTTTTTCCTACCATAATTGCTATCTGAAAAAATAGGGCCGTTATACTTAACCCGTTTGTTTCATTTTCGTAATTATAATGTATATTAGTTGTGTACCGTCCGTTGTTGTGTTTTCGCCTTTCGGGATATCAAAAAGTGTGTCAGTGAACAAGCTTTAAGTCATCTTGCAATCGAAGTTGCACATTTTATTCTATTTTAGGTGAACTTATGATGGTAGTAGAATGACTTTAGTTTTTCTGTCGACTTTTAAAACAAACTTGTGAAGTTCCCTTTTATGGTTGTACTCCTCGGAAAATCGTACATTAAATTAATCTGCAGAAGCCTTCTTTGACCATTTATTCCACAACTCAGTAGACATTAATAATTCATTTTCAGTTTTATGATATGCGACGAATGCGAGTCAATGAGTGGAGCCAGTGCTTTTCATTTTGGAGAAGCTAGGTTAGGAGTTTGAAATCATTTAAAATCTAATAAACGTGATGTAACGACAAATGTATTTTTGTCATGTTACTGCGGTTTTAATATTTTAGCAATGAAAGTAATGTGGTTGAGCGATATTGCTGTACAATACTGATGTGGTTTAAGGACAGCAAGCGCGGAACGTTATCATTCTTAGCACTTAATAAAACTTATAAAACATTATTCTGCCGAATTACGAGAAAGTGGAATCTTATTTAATCGGAAATGCCGTTTCAATTAAACGAGTGAGGTCTTTCAAAGCATACTTTATATTGAATCAATAATTAAAATGTAATATTTTCCAATAAAACGCGACCAACACTACAGTAAATTAAAATAATAATAACATCTGTCAACGTTCTACTTCTTCTTAGTTTTGAAGGGAGCCCTGAAGGTGTTGCTTTCCACAGAATCTTATGAATCTATGCTCTCATCTTCTCATTGTTCTTACTTTCTTTTGTGTGTGTGTGTTCTTTTTATTTGCTTCACATTTTCCTTTAGCGAGTACCTTTTTGCTTTTATTTGTGTGAATTTCGGTAATTTTGAACAAAACACTAAAGTGTTTCGCAGTTTTCTTTTCCGGTAGACTCTGCCCTCGCTAAAGCAGAACGCGTCCTATAATTTGAAATTTGCCCAGTGTTTATTTTGTCCCATTCAGGGTTCAAACTCTCTCTAGTCTAAACTCACACAAAATCAATTATTTAAAAATAATACTATGTATACGTAAAATAATATATACGTTACTATGATCAGATAAACAATTGGATAAGAGACGGCTTGAAAGTCCTCTCTTTTAAAGCGGTTAAAATATAGAACTTGTAAACTTAACAAACCTTTCTCATTTTAGCCCCTTCAACATAAAAAAGAGTGTGCATGAAATTTTAATAAGGGACGATCAGACATCCTAAAGGAGCTATCAGAAGTGGAGGCCATTACTCGACAATGTTCAGAATGCCTTTAAGGTTTCTGCACATGCACACGTGTGATGGAGACAAAAATATACATCCAAAAAAAATACATGGAATGGACATCAAAGGACAACTGATACACGCTGCAAATATTAGAACACTTTTCTTGCAGACATGCAGGGCAACTAAAGCCATGTTGTAATCTTTGACCTTTTGCCTGTTAGGAGAAACATCACGTCCACTGGGCGGACTCCGCTTTCCTTGGCTACGGTGAAATCCCTGGAATTTAGCGGCGCTGTAAAAAGGAGAACCTGTTTGCTTTTATTGAGATATCAGGAGGGGCTGACACAACCGCTTTGAATAGTAATCATTAGATACTGGCTGCTTTATATTGTTTAGTACTTACCTTTTTAAAAGTTGTCCTTTTTCCTTAGGTTTGATTAGATTAGGAAAAAAGAAAAGTCCACCTTAACACGGAGCACTTGGAATATATTTGTACTTGGGACTCTACAACATGTTAATAATAACTGTCAAGAAAACATAACTCTATTTAACATGTTAACAATTAAGGCGCCAGAGCCTCTCTGCAGAGTGATGCCATAAAGGAACCATTTTTGATTCTGGAAAGACCCATCCACATGCAGGTTTCAGAAAGTATTTATTTAGATATATAACAGACTCCTAAATAACAATGAATAGATGGTACAAGATTTGTAAAATACCAATGGCTCTTGATTTTAAAAGGTCTCTTCTTACATACATATAGTAACATAGACTAAGTCCCGGTTTTCTTAGTGGTTTATATCCTGCTGGGTAGTCTACCATACATTAAAGACTTCAGTTTCTTTTCTGCTTATTAGGAGGTTTTTCAAAGCACTTCATATGGAAAGAACCCGTCCCAGAATGAAATGGCGTTTGGTCAAACAATGGGTCTGCAAGGAACCACACAACCCATGAAGAACCATAAAATGTCAATAAAGAACTTACTATTTTAAGAGTTCAGAAAATGTTTTACAACAAACTAACAAATATATGTATAGTTTTTAGTTCTTGGTCTTGCGCTTCCACCTCTGTTAGTTTGAATTTATTATTACTTTTTAACACCAATTTGTTGCCAAAACAATACAAAAGAGATCTTTGTGAAAACTCCGCAAAAGCTAAAAAACACACACCCAATATGTAACTTTCTAGGCCTATGTTAGAAACGCTTTACAATCACAAGCAAACACGAATCTATTTTCTGAGTAAAAAGAGCAAGGTAGAATCAGAGCTGAACAAGAAATGATGTTGTCACTACTGTTCACCGTTGGTTTGTGAAGCAACTTAATCACACACCCCTGGGTTGTGGAATGAAATACAGCTCTCTGAGAAAGCCCACCTGGACTCGGGGTAACACGTGAACTCCAAGCAGAAGGCATCTGAACCATTAGCAGAACACGCAAAATACACACAGAAAAGGACTTTATGCAAAATCTTGTAACCCTGCTAATTCCACCAGACTGGGGCACATTCAATACAGGGTATGTAGAAAGGATTTTTAGAATCTGCATACACAGGTAATATGAGGTTTAAATACAATCATGAAACAGCATTTTTTTCTTTCAGTTTAGCATGATAATTGCATTGACATTTGATCTATCTATCTATCTATCTATCTATCTATCTATCTATCTGTCCTTATTAGCTTTCTATATAAAAGCGGTCGGGATTGTCCTTCCGTCGCGTGAGTGGAAAGCGTAGCGGTATTCCGCTTATCACAGACTTACTACAAAGTACTTGCAGCTTGCGGTACGAAGCGACATGATGTGAGCAGAGTTCTGGTGCTTCCATCGTTCCTTTGCTTTTGTGCGCGATGCGCTGGAAAAATAGACAAAATTATGTCTCTGGAAATAATTAATGTTGATGGAGTACAAATGCCTCACCACGTAATAAATATCAGGGTGGTTGAAAAGGGCGACCTCAATATAGAAAAAAAGTTTAAATTTCATCACAAAAATAACAGAAACTATGAGTATTAAAGTAATACCGCTCAAATGCAATATAACCAAATTAATGAGTTTGTATAAAATATCAAATTGATCTACATATTGAATTGCCTTAAGAAGTGGTCAACTCAAAAGTCGGTCGCCTTAAAAGGCGGGTCAGCCTAGTAAAAGAACAAATCAGGTTGAATAATTTCAAGAAATATGAGAAATTAATGATGTTTTATATTTTGCTGAAAATTAAATGTTGTTTTTCAAATTTTAATATCTTTCGGAAAATGGGGTCAGCCTTCTACCTACACGGGAAGTTGGAAAATTAGTGATGTTGGAAAGTTCAAGATGGCAGCTGACAGTGGCGTCATACCATCGAAATAAGTACGTACATCGGTTTCGGTTAGTGCAGGGAAGCCGCCTACCAAATTTTGTGAAGATGGGGCCATAAATAAGAAAGTTCAACATGGCAGACGTTGTCGACCGTTATCGACTGTTACGTGTAGAATTTCGAAATGAAACCTGCTTAACTTTTGTAAGTAAGCTGTAAGGAATGAGCCTGCCAAATTTCAGCCTTCTACCTGCACGGGAAGTTGGAGAATTAGTGATAGATATCTATCTATCTGTCCTTATTATAAAATAACAAATCAGGTTGAAGAATTTCAAGAAATTAGAGTTGTTTTTCTCTCAACAAGTATTATGATTGCCTATTTTTGCACACAATAACATGTTTTTTACAATATATTTACTTTGACCTGTAGGGGTAACAACCTCAGAGATACAGTAACGGGTCCAAAATATGAATATTTATTGAACAGGCTGTTGTTCTCTGTTAACAAAGCACAGTACAGCAATGTCATTCTTTCTCTTCTCTCTCTGCTATCTTCTACTTCTCTCCCAGTGAGTGTTGTCCAACTCCTCTCCCAAATTCGACTCAGTCTGAGTGAGGAGAGCTGCTCCTGCTATACAAGGCCCAGAAGTACTTACTTTACCAGGGCACTGTACACAGGAAACACTTCAGGATCTGGCAGTAGCCTCACAAAACTAGGGAGCACAAGTCCCTGCATTATGCCCTGGTGGCACCCCCGGAAACAAACAGGGCCGGTCTGTCGATTTACAGTTCCCAGCATGCTCTGTGGGTGTCTGTACAGTTATCATAGTCCAGAAATGCTGCCATCTAGTGTTTTGGGGAAGCAAATAGTTCACATGAGTGATCTCCCCCGGTCCTTCCAGCATGCTGGCTTCCTGGTCGGGTAAAGATCCTTCACTGAGCCCTTGTGGGATGCCAGCATCTCCACTGAGATATTGTCACCTTTTACCAATTTCCTGTTTGAAGCCTGAGAACACCCTGCCTGCCTTCTTGTCCAATTACAGGCTTGGCCTCCCAGCTGGATAAAATATCTTATACCATCCTGGCCAGAACACCAGTCCAATCTTGCTGTTCATTACTCTATATATACAGAGACAAAAAAATAAATAAATAAAATAGAAATAAAAACTTAAAAAAGAACAAACTGACAACTCAAAAAATGTTAAAAAAACCAAAAACCTAAATTGCTCAGTGAAAAGTCTCCTGCCACACCGCACTTGGTTCAAATCCTGGCTTGGTTAAAAACAGTTATAAATGAAAAAATAGTATACGAAAGAAATAAGAAACATTTTGGGGAATAGCACGCTGATAAAGAGACTGAAGGACAGATATAAAATGTACAGTTTTTGAAAGAAAGAAAGATAGATAGATAGATAGATAGATAGATAGATAGATAGATAGATAGATAGATAGATAGATAGATAGATAGATAGATAGATAGATAAGACACTATATTATACTGTAGATAGATAGATAGATAGATAGATAGATAGATAGATAAGACACTATATAATAGATAGATAGATAGATAGATAGATAAGACACTATATAATAGATAGATAGATAGATAGATAGATAGATAGATAGATAGATAGATAGATAGAAACTTAATTTAAACTTTCCTGGTGTAAACATTTCCTAACTAAGAAACTCTGTGCAGCTTTTTTCACATGATCTAAACCTGGTCTTCCTTACTAAATAAACCAAAGGGTTGCTGGTTCAATTCCCAACACAGCATCCTTGCATGACCTTGAGCCACTCTCTTACCCTGAAGATGCCCCTGTTTTTTTTTATATTGTATTCCTTAAGTACCTTGGGACGACATTCACCGTAGGAATGCCATATGTAAAATGCCATTTTGTAAAAGTAATGCTCACTCGGTGAAGGCTGAGGTCACTGTAATAGGCCTTATGTGCTGATCTGTGGTTTTATGTTACCTGTGATTGTGATAAGCCTTTATTAAACTTTAACTTATAATGTTAGCCTCAGACCTTGGCTGTGTGATTGAATATCATCATCTTAAATAAGCCAAGAATCAAACTAAGGCTTTGTGGATTTTGAAAAAAATGCCACTTTTCTTTTATAAAATAATATATGGATCTGTGTAGGATCTATACTTGTAAAGCACTTTGAGTGTTGTAAAGCTCTGCCTAAATAAAACATATTTTTACACATATTATATGACTAACCAGCTTTTCATTATTACAAATTCACATGACCGGCAAAAAATGAATGTAAACGGCATGTTTCTAAGAAAAAAAAGGTGATGTGTTCTAAAGTTTTGCTCTGAAGGCGTATCCAGGACATTAGCTCATGTCTCCTACAAGGTTATCTGCCCTCAGAGAATGTGCAGGAAGTGAGCATCGCTCAGCAGTATGGAGGCAACCTGATCTCTCATTAGAGCAATGATGTATCACTGTCAGTGCAGCCTATGGTGGAGCCATCATATTAGCAATTTAATTTGAAAGGGATTAGTTATTTGTATGAGTACAATCAAAGTACATTTGCTGACTGATTATCGGAAAGTTTACATTTTGCAAAAATGATGTTCATATTTTCTTGTTTGTGGATCTACAGTAAATACTTTAATTACATTGAAATTAGATAGTTGTACTTCTGAGATTTTATATAATTACAAAATGCTGAGCTCATATATATGTGTCAGAGTAACATTACATATATGCTTATATATGTACTGTATATAATACTATATATATATATATATGTATATATATAAATACAGTTAATCTGGAAAGTATTCACAGCACATCACTTTTTCCACATTTTGTTATGTTACAGCCTTATTCCAAAATGGATTAAATTCATTTTTTTCCTCAGAATTCCACACACAACACCCCATAATGACAACATGAAAAAAGTTTACTTGAGGTTTTTACAAATTTATTAAAAATAAAAAAACTGTAAAAAAGTATTCACAGACTTTGCTCAATACTTTGTCGATGCACCTTTGGCGGCAATTCCAGCCACAAGTCTTTTTGAATATGATGCCACAAGCTTGGCACACCTATCCTTGGCCAGTTTCGCCCATTCCTCTTTGCAGCACCTCTCAAGCTCCATCAGGTTGAATGGGAAGGGTCGGTGCACAGCCGTTTTAAGATCTCTCCAGAGATGTTCAATCGGATTCAAGTCTGGGCTCTGGCTGGGCCACTCAAGGACATTCACAGAGTTGCACCTGAGCTCAATATTGAGCGTAATGGCAAAGGCTGTGAATACTTATGTACATTTGCTTTCTCAATTTTTTTATTTTTAATAAATTTACAAACATTGTCATTATGAGGTGTTGTGTGTAGAATTCTGAGGAAAAAAATTAATTTAATCCATTTTGGAATAAGGCTGTAACATAACAAAATGTGGAAAAGTGATGCGCTGTGAATACTTTCCGGATGCACTGTATATATATATAAAATCCAGCATCTGTCTATATGTCTGTCCACTTTTCACAAGAGAACTACGTAACGGATTTAGATTGGGTTTTTTTCTATATTTTGCTTGAACATTCCAGTTGATTTTCATGCTAAGAATCATAGTTCGATTGTGGGAGTGATATATTCTGGCTAATCCGAGACAGAAGCTACAGGCCTAGGGGAGGGGGAAGCGTGGCATCAAGAGTGGGCGGATGGGGTCCTCCTCACTCATGTGCCAGCGTCCATTCAAATCAGTCTACCACTGGCCACGTTTTGGAGCTTATGTTGCCTCCACTTAGCTAGCAATTCCTGTTTGTTTACTGATTTTTAAAGTTTGTCCTGTGTCACTACTACGCAGGCAGAGCCACGGTGGACAGCTGGTATATATATATATATATATTGCTCTCATTACCTTATGCCCCAAATGATGAAATTGTTTTGTTTGCTATTTATACTTGTATTGTTTTAGCACTACTGCAATGCCAGATTTTCTTAATATAATTTCTTTATTTTGTGCCGTGTAGGACCTTCTAAGCATCAGCACATGCTTTTATTACATATTCCACTGCATGTTTTGACTCATGCACTGCAGTTAAATGTTGGAAGGGTTTTTGTATTTTTAAATCGGTGTAAATATCATCAGTCTGTATTTTGTAAAGAGCATTGTGTAAGAATCCAGTTTTGTCCTTGAGACAGACTGGCACCCAGTTCTGATTTGTGCTCAGTGCGACCAACTTCCTTGACCCTAACTTGAAGTCAAATTTTATTTTCATGCATGTGTTGTGTTGTTGACCATTTGAATATCCCTGTGACGATGAACAGGATAAATGAGGTTAGATAATTGATGGACTGCATGAATGTCTTGCTTGAATTTTATTTTGTATTTTTAAACTACTCAAGGTCTCCTGATCTTTCCAACTTGATATTTGCTTTTTAAACGATGTTTTTGTCTTCTGTTTTCTGCCATGCCAGGACAGTGGCAGCATGTTGACTTGCTGTTTCCTACGTGAATAAGCTTTTGCTTTAAATCATCAGTGGTGATTGAATTATTGTTTTTAAATGTTTTGATATTTAAGTGTGTCTGTCCATTTTCACAGTTAATGTACATTTTGGAATTATGGCATAGCCATTGCTGCTTTCTGGTAGATGGCCTGAATGTTTGGTGCTACATTCATTTTCCATAATTTGTATGATATTCATTTAAACTTAATGCTTTGTATATTTTTTAAAAGGAAGGTATGGTGATTCTTTGGTTATCTTTTCTGCCTCACATATCCACTGTCCAGGGTTGGGTTACTCTCTGCTTGAAGTGAATATTCTCTCTGTCCCTGTGTTTGGTTGTGCTCTTTGTGGAACTTAATTATTGTGGAACTCTTTTGTGCCTCAAAATGGGCGTGGGTCCTCTTTTGTACTGGTTTCCATCTAGGACTGGTCCCAGTCTTGTGCCAGATGTACCTACCATAGACCACTGGACATTAGTATTCTGATTTATTAGTTTGATATTCAACTGCCATTGCTGGCTGTCAGATGGTTTGGCATCCCATCCAGGGTTAGTTTCTGCCTCAAGACAAGTTTTGCCAGGATTACCTCTGACCTCCATGACCCTGAATCAGATTAAGCTGCCATTCGCATTTTCCATTTTTGATGGAGCTCTCATATGCCTTGAGTGTGGTGCTTCTAGGATAAGGAACTGGCCTTTGTATGAGATTAAATGAATCTGATGAAGGATGGATGGATGGATGGATGGATGGATGGAACTTTACACTGTCCTTCGATATTTCTGGTTACGTTTTCCAAAACATTCTCTGTTTTTAAACATTTTATTGCATTTAGCACTTGATCTATATGTTTTCAGCTTTTCTTTTCAGATATCCTTTTTTACTTTAACAGTAAACAGGTCTTTATTTGTTTTCCTGTTTTTTTAAATAACGTTTTATTTACATGCTTGATTAAAACAAACTGTGATTTTCTGATCCGTGTTTTTGTTCAAAATATTAGATTTTAGAGTTGTGTCCTAATGTATAACAGTTGGCCCCATGTAAGCTAGTATGGGCTTTTTAGTAAGAGTGCCCATCGATGACTGGCATGCCATGCAGGATTGATAGGCAGCCATACTCAGCAACATTGAACTGAGTGAAGCAGGGTTGATAGTGGATGGATGGAGATATCTCTGCATGTACTGTAAAGGGCCACTTTATAATGCCAATGCTAAAGACTGAAGGGAAATAAAAGCTGTGCTTCAGAATGAAGGCCTGTTCTCACCACAATTGTCCTAATGTTATTTTAAAGAATGTTGGTGAATAGTATGGACAAGTTTTTTTTAGAACTTTAGAAAAAGTTTAAGAAGAACAGGCAGTGGTGGCTCTGTTACTAAGGATTTGCACTGGTACCTGAAAGATTTCTGGTTCAAATTCTGTTAATGCTAGAAGGAATCCTACACCACTGGGTCCTGGAGCAAGGCCCTTCACCTGAAAGTTGCACCAGTGAGTTCTGAACCCCAAAGATCATTCAAAAAGACAACTTTCCCTTGTGGATTAATAAAGTTTATCTTTATCATTCAGCTCAACAAAGATTGCCAATGCCATCTACCTAATTTCCCCAAATAACATGAAGTTGAGTTTTGAAAGCCTCTAAACTCCAACTCTCTCTGCTACTCCCCACAATACTTCGTAATTAATTTCACGTGATTATGGTTCTCTGTGTGAAAATCTTTCTAAATTATGTGTAGAATCTACCATTAGCAAGTTCTTATCTGTGTCCCAATGTTCTTCTTAAATTAATTTTAAAGTAACACGTGGGATCCGCTGTACTGATTCCTTTCAAAATATAAAAAAAATTCAATTATGTCACCTCTTAATCTCCATTTGCACTCCTTTAATTTTTCCTCTCAGTCCTGGAATCAGCCTAGTTGCTCTTCTCTGGAGTTTCTCTAGCGCTGCTGTGTCCTTTTTGTAGCTTGGAGACCAAACCTGCACACAGTACTCCAGATGAGGCCTCACCAGTGCATTATAAAGCTTGAGCAGAACCTCCTTGGACTTGTACTCCACAGATCAGGGCACTATATAACCTCACATTCTGTTTGCTTAATTAATAACTTCTAAACACTGTTTACTGTAGTGATGAGTCCACTATGACTCCCTTCTCCTTCTTATAAGAGGTACTTACAAGTTTCAGACCATCCATAGTTTATTCAAACCTAATATTTTTACATTTTATGTGTAGCTTCCACAAATCTGCCCAAGCTAGCATGCTGTCCAAGTCCCTCTGTATTTATTTGACTGTTACTAGATTAGCTGTCTTTCTGACATGGTGGAATGGCCTGTTCTATTCATAAATGTTGAAATGTTCTAATGTTCTAATATAACTTATGTTTAGCTCAAGGAAAAGTAACATAATCTTAAATATCTTAAATTACAAGTACAGTATATTTTTAAATAATGTAAAAATTCTAAAACCCACTTAGTCCAAATCAGGGTCAGAGAAGGCCATAAACTGTCCGGCAGCATCAATGGCAAGGAAGTAACCACACCTGGATGGGGCGCCTATTCATCAATGGGTTAATTTACACCCACACTTAATAATAATAATAATAATAAATGTTACTTATATAGTATCTTTCCCAAGCTCAAGATTTAGAATCACAATAAACCAAATGTGTATCTTTAGGGCAGGAGTGGGCAACTTCTGTCCTGTAGGGCTGCAGTGGCTACAAGTTTTCGTTCCAACCCAATTGCTTAATTAGAAACCAGTCCTTGTCAATCTCAGACCTTATTTTATTTTATAGCTTGTTAGTCTGCAATATTAGTTTCTTATTTCATAGATTTTTCCCTTTTCAAGGATATCATCCAAATGATTTGATGCCTAAAATAGATCATTTTCAGTCTGTCACATTTTTCTCTTAAGTGTTTTAAGTCAAATAGTGCATGATGGAAATGGAAACAAGTTAGATGAAGGACTACTGGCTCCTTTAACATTTGCATCTTATTACTAATACGGAGCCATTTAAACAGTGAATACAGACTGAAATAAACAATTAAGGGTGGGGAAACTTAGCAAGCGAGACCACTAAAATGAAGCGTCAAAATATCATTTGAGCAATATTGCTTCATCAGTAATAATTGACTTCTCATTAAGAAACAAAACAAAAACCTACAGCCACTGCGGCCCTCCAGGACCAACTGGAGTACGTTTAGAAAAATCAACACAAACACTCCAGATCTAAAATAAGGTATCTGTAGTTATAATGTGGCAGCTCTAACCACTGTGTGCGTTATTTTACCAATTAATGCACAAATTTAATTACTCCACAGCAAATTTCCTTGTGCATCTAAAATATTCCATGTCAAACCAACCATCATACTGATAGGATTTACTGTTAGAATGTGTTGACTGGATAATTAATAAAGTGATTGTTATTAATTTTCTGTTTTTTCAGATCTATGCACCATTTATAACAAGATATTCTATAATGGTATATTATACACATGTTGTCGTCAACTGCTAATAACCACGGGTACCTCAGACAAAATGTTGAGCTGCCAACTGGCCCACCCTGTTTACTTCGTTTATCCATCCATCCATCCATCCATTCATCCAACCTGATATTTCCTAACTACAATAATTACAGTGTCACGGGGGTCTGCTGGAGCCAACACAGGGTGCAAGGCAGGAAACAAACCCCAGGTAGGGCGCGAGCCCTCTGCAGTACTTCTTTTATACATGAACAAAATAACACATGCAAGATGAAGCCAAATAAAACAGAAATCAATAAAGTCATCAGCTATTATAACTTTTCCTGTTTAGGTTTGTCAGGCTTGTCGTTGCACTTCCTTCCTGTAGGTTGGTCTTCTTTCAAGTGAGCTACCACCTTCCCGATGTGCACTCTTTTTATAGCTCCTGGACTGAAAGGGGCAAAGTTTGTTGACCTTACTGGGTGGTTTTTCTGGGTTGTGGGTGGAAAAAGAGACAAGGTAGTTAGCGATTGTACTCCCTATTGTCGCAAGACAAACCAGGAAGGTGACCTTCTAATGGGCCTGCGTGACAAAGTCTTTAGGCTCTTTTCCACTGCATAGTACGGCACAGCACGGTTCAGTACAGCTCACCTTGGTTCGGCTCAGTTCGGCTCGGTTTGCGTTTCGACTGCAGTTTAGTACCGCTTTAGAGTGGGCGGGATTATTCACATGTCGTTATAGTTGCGCCGCCTCTACTGCTGTGACACCATGGAACTTTTACAACAACACGCAGACAACGACAACACTTTAGCTCGACGACGCGCAAGGGTAAGCATCTAAAAAAAGCACATCACTAGCTAACTTTTATCACTGTTGCAAAGCATAAAATGAACTGAACTGCCAGTGTAACATTAAAATGCTTATTCTGTATATTACAGATCTTCCACATTTTGCAAAAAAGTCGCCGCAACAGACCATCTGTTTGGACATTTAACCGTGCTTCAGAGTGGTGGGATGTGATTGTTTCCGGTTTTACAAACACTCAGTGGCTGGAGAACTTTCGAATGTCTGAAGAAACATTCATCCACTTATGCAACAAACTGCATCCAGCGATGGAGAGACGGGGCACAAACTTCCGCGTGTGTGTACCTTTAAAGAAAAGAATAGCCAGTGACGCAGTAATGACGATTTTCTCCGGCCAATCAGTGACCAGCAGAGTTTACATGTCACGTTTTGGTAACGGTTCGGCGCGCTTGGAATCTCGGCTGAGGTGGTACTAAAAAAAGGACCAGGTACCAGGTACTGTTCCCAGTGGAAAACCCCCCAAAAGTGAGCTGAACTGAACCGTGTCGTGCCGTACTATGCAGTGGAAAAGCTCCATTTGAGGATGTGGGAGAAAAAAACATGTAAACTTCATAAAAACACACCATTAGCTGCAGGAGGCAGCAGCTGAAACTACTGTGACCTCCTAAGTGATATTATAATACCTCTAATTAGTATTAATATTTTTTTGTAAGAGAGCTTTATTTAAATATGCAGATGAGCAGTACATATATTTACAACTAGTTTTATTTATCTTAGCAATAAAGTCCTGAAACACAAATAGCAAGATGTTTTCTGTTCATTTTTTGCCTGACTGGAATTTTCAGCAGTCTTCAGAGATTCACTCTTCATGTTTTCTTAGTAAGCGAAAAGTTTCTGCAGTTTCAGTTAACAGATGGTGTTCTGCTTAAAGCTGTAGTAAAAGGAAGACACTCTTGACATCTTGCGAATTAGAGGACAGTGTATGGTTAGACCACTGTCATTCCAAATGAAGCTTCTGGCAGGTGGGTACTTACCATCAGATGTGGGCACGCTGAGTGACATATGCCATCTCTGCCTTTGACAGATACCTGTCAACAGACGTTTAGCTTTTCAGCAGGTGATTGTCATTGGAACCTGGCTCATTATTAGCAAGAGTATGCCGTCCAGAATTTGCCATTGACAGCTTTCTGCCACCAAATAGCTTCTCAGGCTGCAGAGTATGTTCACATAAATAAGTTTTGTTGTGCTGGATAAATGACCGGTTGTTATAATTAAAAATGGCAAAATATCAATCCTAAAGAGGAATCAAATCATTTTCTTTTATTTTGCTTGATCATATATTATCACTTTTGTGCAACATGGAGTTACAACAGAATGCTTCACAGATCCAGGCCATGGGTGTGAATTGGACACCTAATTGTTATCTACAGTAGTTAGAGTTTGTATGTTGCTTGCATGGGCTTTCCTACCTCATCACAAAGACATACAATGTGGGTGGATTGATGACTCTAAACTGGTCCTGACGTAGGCTGGTGCTCTGTTCTGGGTTGCTTCATGCTTTATGCCTAAAGGTGCCATGGTAGGCCCAACTCCCTCACAACCCTAAATTGAACTATGTAGATCTGAGAATGTTAGGTTATTAATGCCATTTATATTGCAAATGACTTTGTGAAGTGAAACGGTGAGTTTTTCTGCAACTTCAGTTTTATGTAAACCATTTTGCTCAATTACTGCCTTTACTGTTTCCTAGAAAGGAGGGCTTGAAAGATTTGATTTCCAGGATGGAAAGGGTCAGCAATAATCTTGCTTGCATGTTTTATGGAACTGGAGACATATAGATATAGGAGTCTGGGCAAGTGTGGCCTTGCTGTCAAAAGTGCGGATGTAAGGAGGGACTAAATGATGGCAGTGTACTGGAGATCTAGACTAACAAAGGCTTTGGTAATTTCAATTTTTTTAACTGTCTTAAAATAAATTTTCTTTTGGACCTCCTTAACAATGTAGTTGATGTTACCTTCAATTTTTAGAACTCAAGAAATTATAACCACCACTAGCTTAAAGGACTACTTTATGGTGAAGCTTATGGGTGAGGTGATGTGAGTGGTGTCTGATGAACTTCACCAGAAAACCAACTGCTCAATCTGCCTTCTATTAGCAGATTCCTCACCACTGTGAATAAGACCCATTATCGTGGTACCATGAGCAGATTTCAGGAGTTTTACTGAGTATGTACTTGTATGACTTTGTTCTTCAGTGTGATAGGCCAAATAATAACGTGACTTGGTTATTAGCTTTGTAAAATGCTAGAAGTCTTTTGATTTTGAATAAAGTTACTCCAGCAAAAACAACAGCTATTTATACAGCATGTTTTCATACTAACAATGTAGCTCAGAGTGCTTTACAAAATTAAATAAAAGGAAGTTAATATAAAACATAAACAAACCAATAATATTATACAGTATGTAATAAAGAAAAAGATAAGGTCAAATGGCCAAGAGAACAGAAAAAAACTCCATTTAAGCTGGAGAAAAAACAAAATCTGCAGGGGTTCCAAGGCCAAACGGCCGCTCAGCCCCCACTAGGCATTCTATCTAGCATACAATAGATATTCTAAATAAGTCCTCTTGATTTTCAGGCTTCACATGCAGATAGATATAAGTTCATATGGCATTATGTGTATAAAATTTAGATTTCATGTTTTCAGTGGATTTAAACATTTAGTCATCCCTGAGAACAACCTTAAACCTTTTAGAGTTCTTTCGATATATTGGGTATTTTTTGTCCAAGTTTGTGGGAAAACACAAAGGATTTTTAAAGTACCTAGGAGAAAAAAATGTGGTCGAAAGGTTGAAACAGGTCGAAAACTGAGAGATCAAAAATTACAAAACCAAAACATGAAAGAAAAATTAGTCTAGAAAATCAAAAACAAAGGTATAAAGGACATTCAAAACACTTTTTTTTAAACTCAGCTTTCAAAAACAAATTACATCACTTTTCTACATAGTCACCTTCTGTTGCGAGGCAATTTTCTCAGTGTCGCACCAACTTTTCAATTACTACTCCTCCTGCCTTCACCTTTTCCAATGAAAATATAAAAACGAACAGAGGTAATAGTAAGGACTTGTTTATTGAATTTGTGAACTCGGATATGGATTTAAACTCACAGTGAACTTTTATCCCATTGAGTTGTGATTGATGGTACACAATCTCATAAGACACACGTTCAAAATGAGTGTTCAATAAATGGCAGAAGAAACTTCCAAAATATTTTACATAAAACTAAACTATGATATGAAAAATTAATGTTATGACCAAAATCTCTGAGGTAGAAAACTCCCAAATCGAATGCAAATTTGTACTTGAAGAGCCAGATAAGGTTGGAAAAATGTAACTAGGACAAACTACTCCACACCTAATGTGTGTATGCATGTATTGGTGTCTCAGGACATGAGACTATGGACCTGATAAATCAAAATGAGTGAGTACCATTGTACTTTGTAAAATGGGAGAAATCATTCTGAGCTAAAGTGCCCAGAAGATTTTCCTATAAAGTTTTGTGTATCTGTGTACAATTGTGCTGAACTGCTGGTACAGTTATTAAAGAAAAACATGATGTTTCTTCCATTAGATTCCACATACATGTAACAAAATAGTAGCCATAAACACTGAACTGGTAAAATCACAACTTTATACAGGGGAAGTAGTGGTTGATTTTTTAAAATTTTATCGCACCTCAAAAAATGTACAAAAGATCTTTCAATGATGGCTGCTAAGAATATTCACATCTGAGATTTTGCTTTGAAATTCATGTAGACCTTGACCTTTACTTAATGTGGACTCTGCTTTGTGCTTTCTCTGTTTTGAATGTTGACAATATTTTAGGTGCAGAACCTACTGTTATGCTATCTATGTGGCTTTTGATTGTGTTTTTGAAATTTTCAATTTATATAGTGCCAAAGTATAACCTTCAAAGCAGTCTTTTAGCACATACAAAGTCTGCACTCATCTTTTTATAAAAGCTATTGAGCTAAATAAATACACAGAGAAGTACCTGTGTACTCGAGCTCCATTTACTTGACTAAATAAGCACCAGATTGACACATCATCACTTCACTCAGCCTATGATGAATCTCTGATCTTTCTCTGACACTAAGAGAGTATCACTCAAGAGCCTGTGACACTGAAACGATGGATTCATAAGTGCGAAACCGATGGCCAGAGGACAATGAGACATGGGTGTGCCAAGCAGAGGTCATTAAACATATAAGACAAAAGGTGTGTTAAGGAAGCAAAAACAGCAACAACAAACTGAAAAGTTAAAACCATCCATCCATCCATTGTCTAACCCGCTGAATCCGAAGACAGGGTCACGGGGGTCTGCTGGAGCCAATCCCAGTCAACACAGGGCACAAGGCAGGAACCAATCCTGGGCAGGGTGCCAACCCACCGCAGGACACACACAAACACACCCACACACCAAGCACACACTAGGGCCAATTTAGAATCGCCAATCCACCTAACCTGCATGTCTTTGGATTGTGGGAGGAAACCGGAGTGCCCGGAGGAAACCCACGCAGACACGGGGAGAACATGCAAACTCCACGCAGGGAGGACCCGGGAAGCGAACCCGGGTCTCCTTACTGCGAGGCAGCAGCGCTACCACTGCGCCACCATGCCGCCCAAAGTTAAAACCAATTTACAGTATTTTATACAGTACTTGATTACATATACACCTGCATGTTTATTTATTTATAGGGTCGAGGGGCCTGAAGACTATTCTGAAGAGCAGGAACCAGCCTTGGATGGAGCATCAGTCAAATACAGGACACACTTACATACACAAGACAATTTAGATTTCAGTATTTAACATAACATATGAATTTATAATGTCAGAGGAGAACTGGGGTTTCTGAATTAATGTTCACACAAAACCATGAGAACATGCCAGCTCCACACAGACACATTTTCAGTTTCACATTTTTAAAGATTTTGACAATGTACTGTAATAATTGGCTAAGTCCCAAAAAATTTTTTATCTCCACTTATTGTATTTTCTGAATTCAAGGTAGCGCTGTTGCCTCGCAGTTAGGAGACCCGGGTTCGCTTCCTGGGTCCTCACTGCGTGGAGTTTGCATGTTCTCCCCGTGTCTGTGTGGGTTTCCTCCGGGTACTCCAGTTTCCTCCCACAGTCCAAAGACATGCAGGTTAGGTTCATTGGCAATCCTAAACTGTCCCTAGTGTGTGGGCGCCCTGCGGTGGGCTGGCACCCTACCCGGGGGTGTGTTGGCTGGGATTGGCTCAGGTGGACCCCTGTGGTTAGGATATAGCGGGTTGGATAATGACTGGATGGAAGTTGTTCTTGCATCATTTTTGTACCAAATGTTTCCAGTCTAAACTTTGTTAAATTTTGTAATTTTGCATTTTGAATTTGAACTCATGAGTCTTGTTTTTAGCTAAATTCATTATTTTGGAATTTTGTCTGAGTACTTTGAAATTTGCGCGGGTTTCCTCCTGGTGCTCTGGTTTCTTCCCACAGTCCAAAGACATTCAGGTTAGGTGTATTGCTAATCCTAAATTGTCCCTGGTGTGTGCTTGGTGTGTGTGTGTGTGTGTGCCCTGCGGTGGGCTAGCGCCCTGCCCAGGATTTGTTCCTGCCTTGCGCCCTGTGCTGGCTGGGATTGGCTCCAGCAGATCCCCGTGACCCTGTGTTAGGATATAGTGGGTTGGACAATGATGATGCCTTTTAAACTTTCTTTGTGGCCAGGGTTTTCCTGAAGGTTTCCCTCCCCATTTTGATATACTTCTTAACACACTTCTTATATATACTCGAGGAAAACAGTAGAAATTAAGGAGAAATGCACTTGGGACTGAAACCAGGAAGCACTTCTTTACTCAATGGGATGTGAGAATCTGGATTAAACTACTGAGATGTGTAGTTGAAGCAGAAACCTTGAGAAATGGTAAGAGGTATCTGGATGAAACATTGGCACAACTTAGCTATCAGCCATACAAACAAGCTTGATGAACTGAATAATCTCTTCTTGTTTGTCAGATTTCTTGTGTTCTTACATTCACGCACAGTGAGTGAGTAGGACTGCATTTAGACTCATTCTCTGTTGGAGTTCTGAAGTAGAAGTAGTCATCTCTGCATCCCTATACCACTCAATTGCGCACACACTGGTACATTTTCTGCTTCTGGAGTATAGTCAAGTTAAGTGACTCTGTTAAAATCACATAACTTAATATTTATCATGCCTCCCAGTCTAATAAGAAATGAGTAAAAATATAAGCAGAAGATATAACCATTCACTGAAACAAAGATGTCAAATTGTGTGAAAATCTGACTGAACTGTTCATAACAGCAGACATTGGAGTTACAAAGTTTTAATATAAATGACAATGCCGCTCTTGAACACTTCTTTATACAAAAGTTTTGATGTCTGAAACAAACTACCCAGAGATTTCATTGAAACAGGAACCACGGCAAACCTTTAAAAGTGCATTTCGATGAGATATTGGGGCAGCTTAACTATTAGCTAAACAACAAACCCAATGGATCGAATGATCTTCACACATTTGTCAAATTTCTTATGTTCTTGGGTTGTAAATTTAACCAAGATTAAAGTCGTAACAAAGCAAAGATTAATCATCCATGGTAAAAACAGCATTGTATTCTTAAAGATGTTCTGATTTAAGTTGGTAGTGCTTCATTTATTCAGTTAACAGTTTTGTTACATAAAAGCAGAAATGTGCTTCCCCTATGGAACCAAAACAGATACTCAAAGCATGTGACAATCGTGATCAAATAAAAAAAAACGCCTGGTTCAACGTCATCATGCTGGTGACAAAATCTTGTAGCCTTTTGGACTTGTCCATAAGTGATCTAGGATGGTGTAAGAGATTGTTATAAAGACTTCATCTGGCCATCTGGAATTGAGGATTATTTCTCTAAATAACAAACTTGCAAGTTATTTGTTTTAAGGCCAAAATTAACTCACAATCACTAAAAAGTGCAAAAGATTCTCTGTTATTAGGTTGCTCAACAATGAGTTCTTTGAAAAGTTTCAAAAAAGTTTCTTGTTTTAGGGTTGTCCTTAAATAAAATGGTCACTTTGACATCAGATATAGCATACACTTATAAACAATATAATGTAACTTAAACAGTCATCACAAGCTTGTGACACCTGTGATGGACGGCCGGCGTTTCAGTCTGGCTGGGATATCCCTCGACAGAAAGGAGAAAGAGTAGCCTTTTTGGGGCACCACATCACCTGGGACGCTAGATGGCAGCTCCCCTTGACGAAAATGGTTCCCCGGATTCCCTCAGGGCATCATGGGACATGGAGTCCAGTTCTTCAGCCCTGTTGGGTGCCATGGGTGCTGACAGGGGGAGATGACAAGGAACCTGGGAACTCCTACTGTCATTACGACCCAGAAGTACTTCAGAGGCACGAGGACGGAAGTCTGCAGTACTTCTGGGCTACTTGAGGAAGGAGGATGTGGCATTTGACCCTGAGAAGGAACACTTCCGGGTCAAGGACCATTTAAAGGACTGGTTGAGACCCAGCAAGGAGAGCCGGAGTTGGGTGGTAGAGTGATGGAGCTGCTGGGTGGAGAGAAGGATTATTGTTATTGATTATTGTTTATTATTATTGTGCTTATTATGGGAGAATTGTGGAGTGTGCGGTGCTTTGTGCACTTTATTGAAGAAAACATTAAAATTCTTCTTGGTGCTTTTTGTAAGTGTTTCTTGGTCGTCTGTCTGGTGGGTTTCAAGGGGCAACAGCGTCTCTAGCGTCCACACACCTAACAAACATAAAGAAAATAAAGAAAAACATGCATTTCAATATAACAAAAACATAAAGTGAAAATAGCACAGTCTATGTCTGGGACCTGACATTCAACAATAATGGCAACCTAGCAAACAATCTTGATGTTATCATTAGTGGGCAGTAAGCATAATCAAAAGATACATAAAAGCACAAAAATAAAAATACAATATTATCACAAATATAATTAACAAATAGTAGCAAAAAACATCAAATGCCATTAAAAAGAATCCTGGATTGAAAAGTTACTGAAAAATAGTTGTTGGTTAGTAACGTGTTAATTTGTTCCAGCACCTAAGCCGTACACGCTTCCTATGACTACCAGGTAATTATGGTTGCCAGGAAACTGCAAGTAAAGGTGTGACCAGTCACATGCTTTATATAAAAAAGTGCAACATAGGGTTTAGTAGTGGATGAACCCAACAATAAAGGCAACATCAACTATAGCCTGATAACACTCATTGGGTTCTTGTTCTCTCTCCCAAAGTACTGAGCTACCTATGGGATTTATCTGAGTTTTCATTCCATTAGGTACTTTCTTTTTTACCTTTATTGTAAATGTAATTTTCAGATTACTTATAAAATGTTATCATTATTCTAATAACGCCAGTTTGTGTTCAGTTTGTCAGAAGGTTGTCACAACGTTATGGATGTCTTTGCATAGCCAGAATCCATATTTTATATGACTGCTATTCATATTGCTGATCACGTGACAAAAACGGTCATGCGGGCTGTTGTGTCATCATGCCCTTCCTGTTTAACACGATGATGCACTGTAATCAACTTCCAAATATTGAGAGTCATTTGAAATATTCTACAATATTTTGCTTATTTAGATGCAAATCAAGTTAATGTGAGGATCTCATTGCTACATTTCTTTTAAATTTTATTTTGGTTTCATGATTTATCTTTGATGATCGGATCTGACTGCTTGTCTTGATTCCCTGTCTCTTGCTTAGATTTCCACAAGATTTCTTGTTGCCCCTTTTCATACCTGCCATCGCTCAGATATTATTTTCCTTCCCTCTTTAACCAGGGCACGCTACCTCTTCAGCTCAGTGTCCATAACTGCCTGTGCTCAAGCTCAGTCTATCTGCAGCTCCATTTATTCCTACTTCCTTTACAGGAGATCACACATCTGAGCTTGATGACCTTGAATTCCCTCATAAATGCTGCAGATGGCAATTTGAGAGTATAACAAATTCTACTAAAAGCAGTGTGAGATGGGAATTGCTGAATACATCCTCTGCTGGGCTGCAGGGTATTGAACATGGCTGCTTGTGTCTTAAGATTCCTTGTTATGACTATTTTTTTTTTACAGAAGAATGCTGAGTAGTCGCCTTTTAAATGAATACATTACTATTAAATACCATTAAAATACTGTATATATGATGAACAATGAAGAAATATTGTCATTAAACACCAGAATCTTAACTAGTATGCAGAAGTCTGCAGATCTTCACACCAGGCCATGATTCTTGTTTATCAGCTTATAAAAGCCATTTTTGTCTATTTAGTATGTTAAGAGGCATCATAGTGGCACAGAAGTTAGTCACATCATTAGGGAAATTGATTTAAGTCCCAGCATGGAATATCATATTTGTGTGTGTGTTTTTTTTTTTTACCCTAGGTGCTGCAGTTTTTTCCCCATATTCCAAATATTAGTCCATTTGTGCGTCTCTAATTAGATTCAATTAGATAAACTTAATTCTTTAGAATTATGAATTATAAAGTGAAATGTGTACAAATGATTGTCAATGTGCCCTGCAACAGAATTCTGTCCTATAAATGGTTATTCCTGCTGCCCTATCCCGAAAATTATTAGCATGAGCATAAGCTCCAGCTTTCTGTGATCTGCAAGTGAAAAAAAGGCAGTTTCAGAAGCTAAATAGATGCATGGCTAGTTGCTTAGGATTTTTTATAAGTAATTGAGCTTACACAAACAAGATAACAGGAGATTAAATTGTCCTTGGTCGTGTTGACAATGACATTTGTTTTGAATATCTAACTTTTTCTGTTGCTTTATGTTAAGCTCTCTAAATACTATTTATCCATTTTCTGCCAAAAGATATTGATTTGTTTACTGTGCCTCTGAAAAGCGTGTAATGAGGTGCCAAGGTCAGCATTTGCTAGAAGCCTACATTATGGTTATAAAAAGAAATTGCACAGGAAAAGTAATGGTGAATTAGATTCATGGATCTGAAATTTTACAGCCAATCTTTTCTGGTCTGCTTTATATTAAATAGTGTAAAATACTGTGCAACCTTCTCACATTTTCATTCAGAGTATGTTGATTATGACAAGTGTGCATTGACTTCCTTCATAATGACAATCATTGGCAATGTATCTGATGATGATCATTTAATGTTTGAAATGGAAGTAAGGCAAGCTAATTCTAGAATTTCAGCACTTACTTTGAACTTGACAAACACCATACATGTTATAAAACAAGCCTGCACATAAAGTTGACCTCAGTTATTAAATCAAGTACAGTATTAAATATAAGGCAAAATATTCACCTTTGAAGCAACAGTCCAAAATGGTAGTGCAGTTCTTCTTTGTGTATCATCCCAGGGATTTATGGGGCCAACACTGTGTACAGCAGTGGTTCTCAAACTGTAGGGGCCTGGGCAAAGTAACAAAAAGGGGGGTGCGAAGATGTGAATAAAAGAAAACAAGAATCAAAAATATGAAAAATACATCTATTGAAACCAAAACAAATTAACTTAAACTACATTCTGACACTAGAAAAATAAATATAGAGTTAGATAAATGTTGATAAAAGTTAAGTAGGTATAATAAAATATGCATCTATGATATATCATTAATTAAAAAAGAACAAATTGGTATTAGTGGGCTCCTTTTGAAAAAGTGTTAGGAGGACATGATAAAACTGTTATGAAAACTCGGGTCGCAAATACTTAAAGGTTGAGAAACACTGGTGTACAGATATCAGCTGCCAGAATTCTTACTCATACCGAACCGTAGAAACTCTTACACTTCAAAAACATCACTGCATCCCAGTTACATCCAGTTCTTTCTTGCATAGAGTACAATATATTTTTAAGTTCCTACATGATCTCATCTCTGTTTGTCTTGTAGAGCTTCATTCAGTCATTCATGCTAGCTTGTTTGCTGCACTCTTCAGAGTCCCAACTTCTTTTTATCCCTTTCTCCTCACAGTTTCCTCTTCATCTTCACATTCATCCAAGAAGCACTTTCTAGAACTCCTAACCCCATTAGATACACCATCCTTGGGTGGAGGTAGTGCCAAAAGAAGTGATTAAGGTTGTGTTTGTATCTGCTGCAATGTAGACAGACTGCAGGGATGGACAAGAAATGTGGAGGCTTGGATTACAAACTTTTTCACTGTTACATGCTGGGACAGTGTTTTGTGACTGTAAGACTGGGATGGTGGTATGATGGTATGAGGGAGTTTTCCATTTGCAGAGGGATCACACTCCTCAGCTTTCCTTTGAAAACCTGCACTGGGTGCCGGGATAGAAATTTCATTTGTTGAACCTCAAAAACAGAAGTACTATGAATTTCTTGCTGGCCGTAGGACATTAGAATAACTCTCTGTCCTTGTCCCATGATCTTCAGTGTTCAGAGAAATACAGTAGTTTGCTGTGGTATGGCTTTAATGAGAATCAGGACCTCCAAATCTACAAATTTTCCTACAAATTACTAAGCAACCACCAAGTACCTCGAGATCTTGTTCCCTAGTGAGTGTAGATGTGACTGTGGTACTGACCAATTAATCAGAGCAGCACCAGCAGTGTTATGAACACTTTAACCAGACTGTGGTAGTAAAACTGAAAAGGGGAAGAGATTAACAATAAGGGAGGACATCTAAGTACAAACACAGCTTCTCTGAGTCAACAATAACCAGCTGATGTCATGTGGAAATGTAGTTTTGTGGTAGTTGCACCAGGCACAAATCAATGGGAGAAAACAGAGGGGCAGATCCAAGACACAGTCAAGAGATTACGTCTCACAATTGATCTGGGATCATCTGAAAATTCCCCTAGACGAACTGGAAGACCTTGCTAGGTTATAGGGTGACATGGCTGGTTCACCTTAGCATGTTATCACCACAACCTACACCAGTATAAGCCTAAAAAATTACCTGAAGGATTATATATGACAGATCCTTAGAGGTATCTCAGTTTGGGATCCTGTTTATTGGTCAATTCTAGCTTTATTTTCTCTTGTTCTCTCTCTCACTTTGTCTTTGTGCTTTTCTTCTATGGACATTATCCCTTCTACCTTCAGATTGTTGTGTATTATTAATATTATTATAATTAGGTAGTAGCCATTAGTATTATTAGTTAATGGTAAATTTTAAAATGTATTATTAGTGGAAATTGTTTTAGTGTCTGCCTTACGATGAACTGGCAAGCAGCCCCGGCACCAGAGGGAAACAAAAGATGGCACCACACCCTCAAACAAATTATACTGCACACTAATTTTTGCTTAACACTTTTGCTTTCTTTAATTCAGCAAAGTATAAACATTCATCCATCCTATTCACACAAACTCTGATTCTGCTCAACTATTTCAGCAATGCAAGATGTAATGAAAACAGCAGGTTTCAGAGTGTTTTGGAACTGTCAGCTGTTGTGTATCAGTGTTTGCTATTAATTGTATTTGTGTTTTAAACCTATAACACATTTATCTTGCATTATTGTTTATAGAGACTATAGTGGCTGAAGGTGAGCATCTATGGGTGGATAGAGCCATGTGAAGCTACACTGAAGAGTGGGATATGTTAGAGTTGAAATGAATGATGGTAATTTCAAAGAGAAGTTTCAAATACTGCACTGCATTTCACCCTTGGCCAACAGAGCAAGATAATAGTTAGTGTCCCAGTCAGAAAAGAGTTATGGTCCTTCCAAGGACTATGTCTGTCAGTCAGCCCTTTATTTCACCGTACCCTGGGCTGTTCCCGGATATTGAATCTGTTGAGGAAGTTGAATGTGGGAGGAAGTTGAAGATATAACAATATTACGTTTTGTCTAAGCAGAGGTTAATAGCAAAATGAAATATCAATAAATTAAATTAAAAATCTCACTCCTTTTGGCTGTTTATTGGGACTGAAAGTGAAAGCAAATTTTCTATGGTAGTTGCAATGGTGTTGTTTCAGCCACAATATCATCATCCCACTCAGAATTTCAAACATTCTCCTACAGAATTTCCCTACTGCTGACTCTGCTGCAACCCATCCAAAGTTGATCCCTTCCTTGCATTTAAGGTCCAGTACTATAATAACTGATTTTAGAAGTGGGTGAAAAAATCAAACATCCTTTATTATGTAAGTATTTTTTAATAATGAACATCATCTCAAGGAACTTTAAAAGTCAAGATCCATAGTAGAGCTTATTTGTACATACCACATGCTTCATTTAACTGGATCAACTGAAATTAAAGAACATAATTAGAACATTAGAATGATCCAGTCGAGAACAGGACATTCGACCAATAAAGCTCACCAATCTTATCCTCTTAATTCTCTCAAAGTAGTATCAAGTCGAGTTATGAAAGTCCCTAAAGTCCTACAGTCTACCACACTACTTATTCCTAGTGTCTGTGGTTCTCTGTATAAAGAGAAACTCCCTAACTCTAGTTTGAAATTTACCCTTAACAAGTTTCATTTTAAAGTAGCAGTCTCGATCCATTGTACTGATTCTCTTCATAATTTTAAACTATTCACTCTTTAAAGCTATTCACTCAAGGTCATCTAGTAAATGACAGAAACTGAACCTCTAGCGTTGTGGATTCAAATGCAGTTCATTGGTTATTTGGTCAAAAGGTTTGTAGGTGAGTTTCACAATATCTCACTTAACTAGCATTTCTTTGCAAGTTTGACTTTTTCATCCAGAAGATTAGGTTTCAATGGAAGTAGGGACATCCACAATTGCTTACGTTATTCTAGTAAGTCAAATATCTGAATGGCTTTGGAACAGTTTCGCAATAATCTTACAAAACAAGCTGAGCGCACTGAATAAACTAAACATGGATTCATGTATCAAATTTGTTTAGTGTCGTAAGTTGTTAAAGACTGGAGGCCATGTATAAAAAATTAACTACATTGTGCTTAGTGAGAATGGAATCATCAGACATTGTCACACTCCAGTCATAGGCTTTTGAGATGATGTTATTTCTTGCCACACATTTTAAATAATGTCGCTCATAGACATTTGTAACACCTTGTGAGCTCTAAATTCTTTCCAAGCAGACTCGATGCTGACAGGTGTAATTAATGGCATGATGTATGAACCCTCTTCAATAAAATGTACATTTTAAATAAAAGGAAAGATTTGCTCCAAATGAAAAACATAATTGAGTCTGTGAAAAGAAAATAATACATAAATTAGATAAAGTAAGAGCAATTACACAAAATGCAATTGACAGTATAAACAGAAAAAAATATATTTCATTTAGGTTATTTAAGATTCACACAAATCTGTTACTGGAGGCAATGCTTTGACAAAGGCAACATATACAATAGTTTGTGTTTTATATTTGTAATTAATTCTGTCCACTCTACAGAAATATGTCTATTTCACTTTGACATTAAATAGTCAATTTCTGTTAATCAGTATAAAAAACAAGGCAAATTAAATTCACTGGGTTTCAATGATGTATAAAACTTCCAAGAAGGTGAATACTTTTTTATAGGTAGTGTATGTATATATTCTATATGGCCAATCACACCTGTCATACTTCCCATTACAAAACCATGGGCATTAATATGGAGTTGTCCCCCTTCCCTTTTGCCTCAATTCTTCTGTGCCCATTCAGTTAAAAGAGCATTTGTGAGGTCAGGTACTGATGTTGGACAAGAAGACTTGATGCACAATTGTCATTTCAAATCCTTCCAGAACTGTTCAATAAGGTCACTCGAGTTCCTCCATGTCTATTTGGGCCTGGCTTTATGGACAGGGGTAGAGTCGTGCTGGAATAGAAAAAAGTCTTCCAAACTGTTTCCACAATGTTGAAATCTTATCATATCTTTGTATGCTTCAGCATTAACAGTACCATTCAATGGAACCAAGGGGCCTTGCCCAAATCCTGAAAAACAGCCTAGAAAATGATCTGTCCTTCAACAAACTTTACAATAGGCACTAGGCAGTCCAAATGGGAATATTCGCCTGGCATCCACCAAACCCAGTCATAGACTACCAGATAATGAATTGTGATTCATCACTCCAGGAGACAAGTTTCCCATGCTCCCATGCTCAGCCATTCAAACCCATTTCATGAAGCTCCCAATACACTGTTCTTGTGCTGAATTTGCTTCCAGGGGTAAGTTAACACTCTCATGTGAGTGATACAACAGAGGATAGGCAATCTCAATTTTCTATGCACTTCAGCCCTGCTCTGTGTTTGTGTGGTCTACCACTTCATGACTGACCTGTTATTCATTCTCAACACTTCCAATTTATAATAATAGTTGACCGGGGCTGATCTAGCTGAGCAGGAATTTCATGTATTTACTTGTGACAAAGGTGGCATCCTATAACAGTGCCACATTTAAAGTCACTGAGCTCTTCACTATGGCCCATTCTACTACCATTGTTTATCAGCAGAGACTGCATGGCCATGTGCTTGATTTTATGAAACACCTGAACTCAGTATTTTGAAGCAGTGCCCATATACTTTTAGCCATACAGTGTAGCCATTTCATTTTCTTACTCTATTTGTCTATCCCTTATTGGATGGAGTCCTTCCTCATAATGTGAAAAGGTTAAATTGTTTGTTTTAAGTGAAGTAAACCAACTAATATCAAAAATTCAAAACCACGGACTTTGCTATAATCAATCATAACTTACTGACTGGGCGGTCTCTTGGTCTGGAACCCCTACAGATTTTATTTTTTTCTCCAGCCTTTGGAGTTTTTTTTTTTGTTTTTTCTGTCCACCCTGGCCATCGGACCTTACTCTTATTCTATTTTAATTAATGTTGACTTATGTTTATTTTTTATTGTGTCTTCTATTTTTCTATTCATTTTGTAAAGCACTTTGAGCTACATTTTTTTGTATTAATATGTGCTATATAAATAAATGATTGATTGATTGATTGAACTTCAATCCCCATTGTTACAACATAATTCCTTTAATTTCAGTTGAAACAGTAGTGGAAAAAAAAATATTTAACTCAGGAGATGAAGCCCAAGAACCCATAGTTGTTTTTACTTATGAGAGGTGTTTGAATTTAGCACATAACTTACAGAAATAAGCTTTTCTGTGGCTTGTAATAATAGTAAAAGGTGAAATCTTAGGACCCCCAAAAACACCTCTTTAAAAAAAACTAATCTGTGATGTCTGCATTTACCTAATGCCATCCTGGCAGTTTATCACGCAATGCAGTCTCCAGTACAGATAGGGGTGCCGGTCCATAACACGGCTTTATTTGCCTTTATTAAGGGTAAATTTTGCACAAACATTAGGAAGTTTATTTTTTACACAGTGAACCATAGGCACATCTACCACCAAGCAGTGTTATAGACAGGAAAACTTTATGAAATTTCAAAACTCGACTTGTTGATTTTTTTTTTGGAAGAATCAAATTGGTAGGATTTGTAATATTTGCTGGACTGAATGGCCTGTTCTCATCTAGATTGTTCTAATGTTCTCTAACACACACTCACACATACCAATATTACATCAAATAAGAGCCTGCAATTAGCCCAACTTAAACATCTTTGGGATCTTATGATTAGAGAAAAAAAAGATAAAAATTAAAAAATTACTGTCTGCATGGGTTTCCCCTGGGTGCTCCCACTGTCCAAAGACATGCAGGTTAGGTGTTTTGTTTGTGCTAAAGTGGCCCAAGTGTGTGTTTGGTTTATGTGTGTGTGTTTGTTCCTGCTTTATGCTCAGTGCCTCCTGGGATATGCTCCAGCTCCACCCCCTAACTAACCTAAGGTGACGGTGATGTAGATTATGGTTAGAAAATGGTATGACTAAAAAAAAAAAATTAATGACTGACACCATGGAAGAATGTTTAGGGCTGTCGCCTCACAGCTCCTCAAACCCTGGATCAAATTCCCAGCTCAGGGACTGTTTGTGTGAAACTGGCAAGTTCACCAGATATTCTTATAGGTTTGTCATGTGTTTCCCAGAGAACATCCTCTCATGTCCCAATATATGTACATTAGGTATGACTGGCAGTTCTAATTTATGTTGTGAGTAGATGTTACAGCCTATGGGTCAATAAGCAGGCTGTACACAAATGACAGACAGAACCACAGACAGAACACACTTGAAACCATGTCTAAAAAAACAACTCCATTTGTTTTTCTAAATTACTCTCATAAAAGAAATAGAGACAGTTACACAAAATAGAAGCAAAGTAGGAGGACAAAACAACTTAACTGTGTAGCTAAACCTAATTATAAAGCTATACACACTCCGCTAATCAAAAACTTCCACGAGGATATACAACCAGAATGATCAGCTTAAAAGCAAAACATTACATGTTTTTTAAAAAGGACATTAAAACTAACTCATGAGACCCTAACCCTTCATACCTTGCTCTGTTAACACAAGTCCTCTTTTGATGGTACGGGTTGGGCCCACTCGAACCCGCTACCACCAATAACACACCTGAGGATGAGCCAGCGGATGAGGGCACAACATACAAAGCAAGGGGTTGGTGCAAAAGTGCTCCAGAGCTTTTATTAAAAACAACCAAAAATCAAAACATTGTTCAAAGTGCAATGCTTAACACTCTTCAATGAATAAATAATCCTTTAAAACAGTGAGTTAAAGATCCAGATTAAAACAAGATTAAAACCAAAGGCCATCGGGTCCTTCATATTCTGCCAGACATTCCCAGCACCTTTCCAATTCCATCTTCCCAGCTCACCCATTGCTTGCTAAGCCGATGGACACACAAGCAGCCTCAATCCTCACCACCCAACCACCACCTGCCAGGCTGCTCGGGGTCGCTTGTCCTCCTGTCTTCCTTCTTGCACCCCTGGCGTACTACAGATCTCTAGGGTAGGACACCACCTTGATCGTACTCTGTCCTCAACCATTACTCAATGGAGACGACCGGACTCTAGAGCGCTGATCCTTCACTCCCTCGCGGACCTACGACTGTGCTGCCTCTCACAAATACTGCCTGGCTCATCCTGCCTTTGCTGTTCTCATGGCTCTCTGCCTCGTTGTTTTTTTCCTCCCTTTTTGTTCCATGCAGGCTCCACTTATACTAATGCTCCTAATGAGGCCAGGTGCGAATGCGCCACAACTTCCAAGGAATTAATGAGGTACCTGTCTGACTGGCTTACTCACACATGTCTTCACGATCAGGCAGGCCACCCTCAGCCATTCTTTGTGCAAAGCACACTCACACCCTATTAGGGCCTGCACTCTTGTGGGGAGTGATTATTTATTTAAAATCAGCACAGCACTAAGGACCACTTATCACAATTTTCCTCTCTATCTTTCCCCAAACCCAGACAAGCTTCTTTAATAGCAAATTCAGAAGATCTAATCACAGTAGGCAATTCAGCAGTGAGACAAGGAGAGCAGGCCTCAACTACAGGCCATGTCATATTCAACGACTCTTCCAGTGATTCCAGGCTGTAGTCTGCTCCCGTGAAGGACAGTCACACAATGTGACAAAACCAGTGACTCACTCCAACTAGTGCATGACTCGAGCCTGACAAAATCCAACAAGTTGGATTTTATCTTTGGTTGTAGGGGTGGGTGCTTTGTACATGAAATTTGCCAACAAATGAATGCTCATATGCAAGTACAATACATAGACTGCAGCAACAAGGGATAAGGAATACAGGCGCTTTGGACCTCACAAGCAGAAGACAAGCTGGTCTGTCCAATGTTTCATATTTTACATGCCACAACAGAATGGAAAAAATAAAGAAAGGCCAGAGATTGTGGCTGAAATCACGGTACATGACAACCCTTTACACACCACTAGTAAGTCAGGCAGCACATTAATAGTTGTCATAAAAATACATCTGTGCTGGACAGTCGTCAAATTTGGAATGTCCAGCAATTTTCTGTTGTGTAAACTGATATGGTCTGGCAATGAGACCAGCAAATTCAGGAAAACTGACATACGCTATGACTGGATGTTGCGTAATGTGACATCAGCTTAAGGTCTGCAAAGGAATTAATTCAGAGTAGACTGTAGCAGAACATCAGAATTAATCTGTCACTACAACATGAGCTATGGGCTCATCCTTTGTTATTCTCCCAATGATAATGGCATTCCTCAAGTGTATGTGTGTGTCCTTAGATGTACAAGGAGTCCAATCCTTGAGCTAAATATCTTGCAACAGTTTGGACAGAAGGTCCCATTTGGAAGCTCCCTTCTCAATTCTGAGCTGTCATTCTCCTCCTTTCATTTCCACCTTTGTCTGCCTTATCAGAGAGGTGGTCAGTCTTAAAGTGACATGCCAGCTGAGGAATCATACAGTGTATAGAATAAAGTTAAAAACAATTAAAGCAAATAATATCACAGTTATATATATAATTTTATATTAAGCTTAATTGATTCCCCCAGGATCACACAATGAGTCAGAGATTGCAACTGATCTAAATATGTTCTGCTGAACAGCCCAACACCTTCGTGATTGCTTTACAATATTAGCCATTACGATCTTCTTCTGTACTTCCGTCTGGCCAACTTTCCAGGTCTCAGTGTCTCCACTGCCATTAATTGCTGAGAGCATATGGGTTTAAAACACCATCAGATAACCATCAACCAATTGTTTCCAAGAAATGGACAATAAAACAGGCGTGGGATGGGTGGGGGTGTGATATTAATGGAGACAGGCCCTGTAATATTATAAGGGTAATTAAAATGATTCAAAGGTCCTTTAAAACAACTGACAAGTGATATTGGTTAACACAATGGGTGAGGGGTGGAGTGTAATATTTTTAGATGATTTGTTGAAAGAATGTATACATTGAACAACAGCCAATCATGAATCACAGTTGGCATCAGCTGGTAAAAGAACAGCTGCTTTAACCCGTACCAAACCAACAAAACTCGGTTACTGGCCAGAAATGTTCTTCAGATTTTTTTTTTTTGTTTTACAAATGATTCTGTGCTTCTGTCGATTCTTGTTTGATCCACCTCAGTGCTGCCAAGGTCTTTTTAAGATGACACTCTCCTGTGGGCACGCCTAACTTTACCTAAACCATCCATTGTATGTAGACTCCCCTACAGGTAATCCTCCAGCAAAAACTCAATCACCCAATTATGCTAGTATTAAATAAAAAAATACTCAATAATAAAGAAACCTCTAAATGATGAAAATTAACAGGAAGTTTATTTAGCAGTAAGGAAAAACAGGAAAAATTAAGAAAGTAAAACAATTTAATGAATATCCAAAAAAAAATCCAAAGAAAAAACAATTTCTTTAAAAGCCAATTCAGGTCACAAAATCCTAACATGTGGAACAAATGCAAAACCAGAAATTCATGGAAAAACAATAGAACTAGAAAGTCCAGATTCTAAAAAATAGAGAGACAACACAAGTGGAGTCTGTTATGATCAGCAGGATTTCATAATTTTGTATATGACCTTCTGCGCAGATTTCTGTGATCTGTGGGCCTAATTGGGGGTTTTGGGTTCAAGGATCTTGAATTTCGTGTTACATTTTTATTTAGAAGCATCTTGGCATGTTTAAAAATATGCAAGTGAGTGATGGTTCCAGCCGGTTTTGTGTGATGCTTTCGAAGTCATGCACTCTTTTGCCACATTTGTATTACCTCTGACAACAGAAGTATGGAGACTGAGGATGACATTGAGGCTGAGGCTGGCTGACCAGTTACTTACAATGCCACAGAAAATTCTTGAGGCAAAGAACTGACCTTTTATTGCTTTGCTTCAGGTGGTTACCACAATTAAAACCACAACTCAGTAATTAGAGACTATGTTCTCTTAGGCTGATTTTAATGAGAAAATGAGAATGTATCCATTTTAGCATCACTAAGAGCAAGGCCAGAATCAAAACCAAAGGATAATACAGAAAACTGCAAACTTAGTACCACTGATAAAAAGCATTTAGCCACCTTCATGGAAGCCAGTGACAGAGCTAGCAGCAATATAACGTGTAATGTAGACAATCAGCTGTTGGATAACACATCTGTGGATTCTCAAAACACCAGCAGAGTTATGGGACAGTTTCAAGCAAGATGTCAGTTTTATTTTTACTTTTTTTCTGCTGCAGTTCAGAAAAGTTTTTAATAATAATGCAGCCAAAGAGTACAGTTTTTATATGTGGAATGTTTCAAAACTGTTCAAAATTTTTCTTATTTTGTGTTGACAACTGTTGTTATTTAATAAATCTTCTACATATAAATATATGGTAGAATTACTTCAGCTGTGCTTTACGGTGGCACCTGAAGTACTCCACGGTCCAGCAGAAAAAGGGCCGTCTCACCTCAGTCATGGAATTGAAGTCAGCTGGAGAAGGAGGACAATGCTTGCCTGGAGGGAGAGGAGTTAAAGGAGAGATAAGAAAGGCTTATATTATATATTGCCATATTGTGCTAGGAAGTGCACACTGGCAATGCTGAATAAAGTGAGATAAAGTGACCGAGTGTAAATAAAAACATCTTACTTTAACTGGGGTGCTTCAGTTGTGTCTTCGCTCGCCAACCGCCCCGGCCTGCACGACGCGCCAGCCACTTTGCCTCTCTGACGCTCGTGTTGTGAAGAGGGGGGCTGAACGCACCCCAAAGAGATGTGGTTGCTCCTCCGAAGCCCCTCTTAAATGGTGATACAATGGGAAACAAACACAGTTTTTTTTTTACCTCCTCTTTGCTCGATCAGCTTCTGGCTTGCTGCTGCTGCCATGCCATGTGACCTGCATTTTGCAGAGCGCTTTGAACATTTATAACTGAAGCTGGTTTGTATATATACATATATATACTAGCTGTGTAAGCCTGTGCTTACTAGGGTCCTAGAATCTTTTAAAATCGTCAGAAAAAAAATTGAAATGTAGCAATGTCAGGTAATTGAAAGGAAGTACTCTGGGCATCTCTCTCCTAGGAGGTTTCGTTTTGCTAGCGTGCTCATATCGTTTGTGCATTAGTGGCTAAGCGACTTTCTTTCTTCTGAGGTTTCATTTGCCAACGTGCTTGCCTCACTTGTGTATTAGCAGCAGGAGGAAAAGTTAAAGGGATACCATTTTCGCCTCACTTCTGTATTAGCCACTAAATGAGTGACTCTTTCTTCAGAGGTTTTGTTTTGCCGATATGCTGGCCTTGCTTGTGTATCCTCAGAGGAGGAGCCTTTAGCCCGAGCACACCTCTCACTTCCGGGCTGAACAGACACACACACTTCCATGCATAGACATTTATATATAAGATAGATAGCAAGTACACAGACAACAGGATCGTGGAACCCCAAGGCTCACTAATGCATGTGGGGAGCAAAGGCTACTGAAACACAAATTGTTGAAAAATGTGATGCATGCAATAAGAGAGAACTTGTAAAACACATGATGCATTGCTACCCATAGTGCCCATGCTGACCCCTGCCCACCACTGAAAGCACCTACAAAAGGCATGTAAGTATCAGAACTGGACCACATAGCAATGGAAGAAAGTACCCTGGTCTGATGAATCATGTTTTATTTAAGATCTTGTAGATGGCTGAGTTTGTGTGCATCATTTACCTAGGGAAGAGATGGAAGCAGGATGCACTATGGGAAAAAGGCGAGCCAGAGGAGGCAGTGGGATGTTCTGAGCAATGTTCTCCTGGGAAACTGGGGATCATAGCATTCATGTAGATGTTACTTTGACACATACCACCTACCTAAAGATTGTTGCAGAGCATGTACACCCCTTCATAGAACGGCATTTCCTGATGGTAGTGGATAAGATAATATAATGCTTCATAATTTGCCCAGGAATGGTTTGGGGAAAAATGTCAAAGAGTTCAAGGTGTTGACTTGGCCTTCAATTTCCTGATCCAAGTCTGATCCAAGGAGGTACCACCTCATAACTTAACAGGACTTAATGGATCTGCCGATAACGTCTTGGTGCCAGATGCCATAGGACACCTTCTGAAATGTGTGAGTGTTGAGATTAATTGAATCACCATCCAGGGGTGATTACTTCTTTGCTCTCAATGTTGACAGGGTAGACTCCAGTTCCCCATGACCTAGAACTGGATTAACTCTTTCAGGGCTGATGTTGACTTTTGTCAAAAGGAGGAGTTGATGATAGTAATCAACTGTCAACTGTGACAAAACCAACTATTATGTTTTAGTTGGAGTCTTGTTGCTAGAAAGAAAGTTAGCTTCGTTGGTTTTGACCGATATTTCCTACACTCCCATGAGTAACAAGGCACAAACAACGGCAAAAATGGCCCTGACACCTGCCGAGAGATCCAAATGGATGTGTAAAGCAGAACGCTCCGGAGATGACATTTTGCCTGTTATCTCTAAACTGGACTATGACTTGTCAGACTCCGATTTTGATACAAGCGATCAAAGACGATTGTGAGGTTCTGGCTTCAGCTGATTGGTCCCCAGCTACTGTAACACCCAGCTTGCTTCACCACCTGACCTTCTTCCTCCAGCACCTTCTTCTGTGACTTACTCTACTTGCTCCAACTCCTTCACACAGAGATTTCACCAGTTCTGTCTAATGTCTGGCTCAGCTGTCCTCCATAGGTAAGTTCTCTAAGTTTTCCCACAAGCCCTTGTTGGGAGTTTAAACAGATAGCTTTGCCCTTGGAATGCCATTGAGCTTGGTTGTTATGTCTGACCTTCCATCAGCCAGGTTCTATGGAATATCCTCTGGCAAGTATGGCAAGTATGTTGAGGACATTGCTTCAACTTCTTTGACCTCCTGCCAGATCCCATTGATTTCTTCCATTCATTTCTAACAAACCTCCTAGGAGATATTTCCCTCCTTCGATGCATTGGATTCCCCTCTTTACGCTGATCACAAAATGACAATAAAATAATCAGGCAACAAGGGGAAAAAAACAGCAAGTTTCACTAATCAAACATAATAAAAATTGACATTTGTTTTGCTTTCTTTTCATTGTATGCAGCTCTGCAGTCATTAGTAAGATCAAGAAGGCAGTCCTGTTTGTGTTTCCTTCAGGATAATGAGGCAAGTTTTTGCTCTAAACCCCTAGTATCTACAGGGACAAAGTAAAATGAATCCACGCTAAAGATTGTGGACTTTTAACTTTCTGCTAAATTAAGCCAGGCATTTAGTTAGGTCACCACTCATTAAGGCTGGGGAAAAATGCTAATTTGGGTTATAAATAAACCATGTTGTGTAAGTGGCATTAAGGCATGATAAATGACTGGGAGTCACGTGTCTACTAAGTGCTTCTGCAGCTTGTCCAAACAAGTTAAATAGAAATCAGCCTTTAGCACACTCTTTCTTCTCCCTCACTGAGCTCTGTGGTTTGCTAAAGATGGGCTTCCCTACAGATACACAACTTGCCATCATGCTTTTGTTCCTTTATTTTCTATGAACTGTAATTAGGTAAGCTGTTTCTGTTCTCATTGTAACATCACAATTCATTTTGTTATTCCCTGTGTGTCTTTATTTATTTGAAGATGAAACATAGAATAAAGCTAAGAGCGTGGTGGTACGGCAATTAGCATTGCTGCCTCGCACCTCTCGGGACTTGTGTTCAATTTCTGGCCTGTGCAATAGGTGAAGATTGCAGTTCCCCCTGTGTCTCTAAGGGTTTTCTCCAGGACCTGCAGTAGGCCCTTGCATCTTAATGACATGTTGGGTTGCTATGAGTCTATACCTTGACAAATTTATTTTGCAAAATAACTACATTCTGTCCAATATTCTGTTATAGAACAATTCTGGCCAAGCTTCCTATTTTTAGGGCATTTTTAGAGCAATTGGTTATTATTATTTTTATTCAGTTCCCACAACACCATATTGTTTTTCATGGGTGACACCATTTTGTGGGATCTGTTCTTTGTGACATGAAAAATACCTATGTTTGGGATGCTGTTCATGGACTATAGATTTGCTTTTAACACCATTGTGCCCACCAGTTTGATGCTAAAGCTTTATAGGCCTTGGTCTGAGCAGCTCCATCTGTGGTTCAGTGATTAATTTCCTACATTTAGGCTTCATTCATTGAGGACTGGCAACTTCTCCATAGTGTTCATTAACATCAGAATTAGGCAGAGGTGTTGCCTCAGCTCACTGCCATATAATCTATTCATCTATGACTGTCCAGAAAGTATAAGGACAACAGAACCATCAAGTTTGCAGACAAACCACTGTGATTGGTCTCATCAGTGACAATGATGAGACTGCCTACAGGAGGAAAGGAAAAGACCTGACGGAATATTACCATGACAACAACATCTACCTGAACATCGAGAAAACAAAGAAGGCAATTTTGACGTCAGGAAGAACAAAAGCAATCATGCTCCACTCCATAACAATGGCTCCCCTGTCCGGACAGTTAGCAGCTTTAGAGTCCTGGTTGTCCAGATCACTAACTGTCTTAGTGGTTTATAAACACCTCAGAAAGGAACAGCAAAGGCTTTTTTTCTGAGAAGGCTAAAGCGCTTTGAAGTGGGAACCAAAACACTTATGAAGTTCTACCACTGCCCTTTTGAAAGTATCTTGACCGATTGTATCATAGTATGGTTTGATAATCTGACCTGCAGGATTGCTAGCTCCTCCACTTGACTGCCTGTACTTTACCTAACTGCAATGGGGCTGACCATCCACAGCTTCATGCTATCTACTCCACCAGAAGTCTGAGTAAGGTTGAATCCATCATCTTTGATGCCAGCCATCCAGCTCTACCCCGGTTTTCACTTTTGCCTTTCTGGTAAATCCATAAAAAAGCTCACACTGTTCCAGTGTGGAGCTGAGGCATCACCCGCTGAAATTGGATCTCAATCCAGGTGGTTCATTGTGTGGTGGGTGCGGCAACGCACTATCAGTGCATGTTCCCAACCTCTTCCTAAATCCTACTGGAGCCTCAACACGCATCCCACCTGCTTCACGGACAGCTTTTTTCCCAGGTCATAAGATCACTGAATTCTTAGTAACCTGACCCTAGGTGCACTGTGTACTGTACCCGCTTGTTGGTTTATGTGTAATTCTACTTTTTCTTACTTATGTACTACTGTTTAATACAATCTTTATGTCTGTACAGTTCTGTTTTGCACTGTATGCATTAGACCATTGTTCTGCTACTCTTTATTAATTTATTTTTTATTTATTCATACATCTTCTTATTTTCCTTTTGCCTTTACTGTATATACTTACCTGCCGCAACTGTGGCACAAGAATTTCACACAGTGCTCTTGCGTAATAACGATCTAATCTAATCTGAATCTAATCCATTGGTTATGTGTGTCTGACATCATCATTACAATGGATTAAAAATACTTATTCATGATTTGCATAGCGAAAACTACAAACTCTTTCTCCGTGTGTCTATGTAGTCTGTTTTAATCCTGGAATCTTTTGCTTATACCTTTGGTTTACAATCTGATTTTGACATTTTTGATACTACAGTATTTGACTTTTGGTTTCAGTCTTTTTCCTGGCCTCTGACTATGATTAATTTCCCACACCTTCAACTGTTTATTCTTACTGTTTGCTTAGCTAGAAGTACAAGGGTAAGTTCACTGGTCACCTTCTATGACCTAGCAGGGGTGTATGTTAGTATGCTCTGACCCAACTAAAGTGGCTTCTTGGATTGTCTACTGAAGCTGGCAGTATAGGTTAAGGGTTTCAGTAGGTTTCAGGACATGTTACTGACCTGGCCATGGGTTATCCTGCTACTTGAACTTCCATTGTTAAGTTTCCCTTGTTTTATGAGGGTAAGTCAATACCTATTCACACTTTTGTGATCATTTTGTTTGGATTGGTTGAATAGTTTTCTCCATGCACATGCAGAAACATGGTGTCTCTGCAATCAAAGCAATTACATTTCAACCTTGAATAGTGAGTTTCTCTTGATGTTTTCTAGGAGTAAACATGACACCATTCCACTCTCCATTGCAGCAAACATTGACTCACTCTTCATGAACTGAAGGTGCATCTTAATCAAATTCTTTATCTTGTCATGTCTGTCGATCATGATAGTGAGGAGATTTAGATTATGCTGACAGGAACAGTAGGTCATGGTAAATTTCAGCCCTCACATTTTGAATGAACTTTCATTTGCCAGTTTTTTAGTAGGACAGTTGCTTAAGAGGCAATGTAATCATATTGCTTTTTTTGTGTCAGGAGTAATATTTTTCACAAGGAGTATGTTATAAGCAATAACACCATAATAATAAGTAAAAACAAAGTAATAATATTACTCTTTTAACAAACTACTTAAGGTCTGCAGTGATTTATGCTTTTGCGACAGTATCCATTAGGCACTATTCTTACTTTTATATGCCATCATCAGTCGCAAAACAACAAAATACTGATGTCAATGGTCAAAGCAAGTCTGTTATTGCACTTTCTCTGCTACAAAAATGTATTGCTTCCTATATTGTGGAGGACTTGCAGCCCACATCTACTGTGGAGTGATGCCTGCTTTAAGACACTGCTCTCTTGAAGCTTGTCTCCGAAAAGGCCCAGTTTATATGTACTACTGCATACATTCAGTCTGTGCACAATTCATTTTTTGGTAGGGGGAAATTACTATCCATAGAATCCATCCATCCATCCATTATCCATCCATCCATCCATTATCCAATCCGCTATATCCTAATTACAGGGTCACGGGGGTCCGCCGGAGCCAATCCCAGCCAACACAGGGAGCAAGGCAGGAAACAAACCCTGGGAAGGGCGCCAGCCCACCACAGTATCCATAGAAATGTACTGTACCCAAAAAAAAAAAGCTGCCACTCCTTGAAGGAGAAATCAGGGCCACCTCACCTATGATGTGATTGCTGCTGAAAGCGATGAGGTACATGCTTCATAATCCTGGGCTATCTAAAAACTGTAACCAGTGTGTGCAATGCCTCTGTTGATGTCTAAGAATTAAGCATGTACTAGTTGACTGCCAGTGGATATCATGAACAAGCCCATTTTATATTGCTGAATTCTTCCCAGGGCATACTTACACTAACTAAAAGATACCAGACCAGTTAATAATAATTAATCCTCCTGACATAAACATCTATGAATTATGGTAGAAAACCAAAACACCTAGAAAAAACCTACAGGGAGAACATTCAAACTCTGCATCAGCAGTGTCATGCATTTGAACCCAGGTCACTGAAACTGTGAGGTGGAAGCCCTTACTACAGTACATACAAAAATAGACATATGCTAATATTTTTAAACAGTATAGACAGTGTAATATCTGTTTTAGTGGAATATATTGCTTCAGCAGTTCTGTAAAAAATGGAATTTGACACCATGGGAAAGAATCAATCATTTCAGCTCATACATTTGATGCCTGATGTGGAGATGTGAAGCAACAATTTAATACATTTCAAAGAAATTATGCCAAGGATGCACACTCATTAGATCCGCCTGCTCTATGAAACCACAGAAAATATCAGCTATCAAAGACTTATGAATAAGTGTCCATAATGATTTGTCACAGTCTTCATTGATTTCTTTGTGTAGGCAGATCTTTGATAACAATATGTGCTGATAGAGAGATAGATAAGGCACTATACACTACAGATAGATAGATAGATAGATAGATAGATAGATAGATAGATAGATAGATAGATAGATAGATAGATAGATAAAATGCTGTTTTATGATTATATTTAAATCTCATTTTACCTGTGTATGCAAGTTATTGAAATCATTTCAATCCTGTATTGAATGTGCCCCAGTCTGGTGGAATTAGCAGGGTTAGAAGATTTTGCATAAAGGCCTTTTCTGTGTGTATTTTGCATTTTGAGCTGAATACTTAACATTTATATGTACAGGCTGGGGTTCATTGCCCACTGCCCATCTTCTACTCCTGATTGAGATGCCTTCTGCTTGGAGTTCAGGTGTTCCCCTGTTGTATAAGTGGGCTTTCTCAGAGAGCTGTATTTCATTCCACAACCCAGAGGTGTGCGATTAAGTTGCTTCACAAGCCAACAGTGACCAGTAGTGACAACATCATTTCTTCTTCATCTCTGATTCTACCTTGCTGTTGTTACTCAGAAAATAGATGCGGGTTTGCTTTTGATTGTAAAGTGTTCCTAACATAGGCCTAGAAATGTACTTAGTGGGTTTGTGTTTTTTAGCTTTTGCAAAGTTGTCTTTTCTGTTATGACACAAAGACCTCTTCAATCGCCAAAGCCCTATATGTGCTTTACTGCCAATGTGTAACTGTTTTTTTAAACACAGTCTAGCTGTAATCCATTCATTTTATCTGCTAGGAAGGTGCGCAGACTCATCCATCAATTAGCTGAGTAATGAATGTGCCACTTACACAGGGCAAAGTAAGAAACCAGATATGACCCAGCTCTGCAAGCTGAGATGGGCATCAAGGGATATTTGAGCTGGACTTTAGGGCAGCAGCCTGATGACAAAAATGTGTCCGAGCTGAGACGCATGCTCCAGTTAAAGGAGCAGGAATTAAAGGATGAAATATTTCTGGCAACAATTCATCTGTAACTGGAAGAACAGAGAATCAGTGACATTTAAATGTGGTCTTCAGTCTGAACTGTCCCTTCCAACCAATCTTGAAAGCGTCGATAGCTGAAGATGAAAAGCTAATCACTAGATCAAGATTAATGATACTTCAAGTATCACACATATTAGCTTACTTTTCAAGCTTTGTGGCCATTTTCTGAAGCAGCATGGAAAAGCCATGACCTGGTTATGGTGCAGGATTAAACAATTCTCAGCTACATCAGGAAAGCTATATCATGGCTAAACAAGTGAAACAAGTCTAGTGGGGCTGAGAAAATCCTTGGCTGGCTTACAGAGCAAAGGACAAAGCAGCTTTCTTTTCATAAAACTAGAACAATTAATCCTTGAATTAATGAACACAGGTGGAAAACAGATAATATATTTAGTGAACAACCACTGTTTCAATAATTCAGGATATCTTTTATAAATATAGGGCATTTATTGGGAGGCGTTTCTCAAGGTTTTTTGCTAAGTAAATGAAATTACAATGCAGTGCAAATTACATGAAGATTAAAGCCCTGCTGAACATCAATATTTCTATGCACTGCCCATCCCAGAAGAATTAGTCTGAACAGAACAACAGAGGATTATAAGTAATCAACAAAAGTCAGGACACCTGCAGGAATTGTTTGGATCAACTATTCTATCAAGGCCTTATTGTTAACCCATTACTTGTCTCCCTTCTTCTTTCAGCTGCTCCCGTTAGGGGTCGCCACAGCGGATCACCTTCTTCCATATCTTTGTGTCCTCTGCATCTTCTTCTGTTACACCCATCACCTGCATGTCCTCTCTCACCACATCCATAAACCTTCTCTTAGGCCTCCCTCTTTTCCTCTTCCCTGGCAGCTCTATCTCTTTCCTCTGCACATGTCCAAACCAATGCAATCTCAAGAAGGGAATTTTTGTATATCTCAAAGAGGCATGTAATTTGCCATGCCCTGTGATTGCTTGATGTGTAATCTGACATATTCAGCTAACAAGATCAGCAGCTGTAGTCATCAGGGTTTGACATCCCCACCGTCTAGAAGACATGTAATGTGCCTCCGACTTAAGGACAGTAAAATAAAAAAACTCAAGACCTTACGTAATTGCCTACTGCTCATATCATTGAAGATATTCATAGATCCAATACTAGCAGTAGGGTAGGCAATGTAAGTTCTGGCAATGAGTTCTTGCAGATGTTGGGGTAGAGATTGATGTGTGAAACCATGCTCATTTGGGCAGTAAAACCTTCCCTGGAAACACTTCTCCTATAGCTGCTTAACCTGAGGTTGAGAACAAAGCCACCTTACATTAAGGACAGTACTGATACAGAATAAGGTAACCTTGCTATTAGTTGCTATGTATTTGTGACTTGTAAGAGTTGAGGTTAGGAGCCATTTCGAAGAATAAAATTAAAGTCAATAGCAAGTATGCATAACTGTTTGTGTGTGTGTATGTGTGAGGACTGTTTAAATCTGCCCAAATATAATAAGCACTTGTGGTTTTTGTTTAAAACATAAAGATTAGAAGGTCAGGAGTTTCCAGCCAATACCTCCCTAATGAAAAATGTAGCAGGGCATGATTCAATAATCTAATCTATAAATTAAACTTTCCACACTGCAGTGATTACACAGACAGGACTTCAATAAATCTCATTTTAAGAAAATTATACCAGCCTTCCGTTCTGTTATTTGACCCATAGATTAAATAGTTTTTCTTCATCTTGTAACGTAAGCAGGAAGATATATTTTACGTCTGAAGAAATTGGTTTACTTCTTATGATCCAACAAATATTAAATTTATGAGTTGGGGAAATGTCTGTAATTTCTGAAATATAAATCCTTCACATACATTTATTGCAGACCAATATTTTTTTTCCAACCAAGCATCATTAAAATGTGCTACAGTAAGCTTTAGGGGCTATTGATTAAGAAAATGTCACTGGCACAAAAGCTCTTTTAAAGTTGTGTGCCGGTGTCTGTCTCCTGAGAAACATAGAAGGCCATCCTTTAAACTCCCTTCACAAGCAAGTTGCTAAGAAATGGCAGTTTTCTATCCATCAATTTGCTTAACCCATCTGCTCCAGTGCTGGTGCCCTGTCTGTGGCCCATGCTAACTGGGATGAGCTCTAGTCCTCCCACAACCCTGGTCTGGATTAAGTGGGTTAGAAAATGACATGTCATGACATTTGCTCCAGCATAGGGTAAAGGGAATTCAGGCCTACTGAGGTGGCAACAAGCAAGTGGCCAATAGTCCATCTCAGAGTGTGAACACTCACAGCAGCCAGGCTTATAAGAAGCCTTCAGTATGACAGCCTATTTTAAAACTGTGGGAAAGGAACTTCAGTGCACAGAAAGAAACCCACATGAACATGTAGAAGAAACACAAAATAATAAACTGGAGTCTGATTATTGTCATACCATATTGTGTTCTATTGGGTAAGTCGCTTCAGTAAGCGACACTTTAGTTCAGGTACTACCACAAATGCCTCTATTAATCATTTCCTCTTAAGTCCTTCCCAAAGGCTTCTCTTGGCCTTCAGAACATTTAAAAAGCATGATTTGTTTTGTGAAGTGAAACTCTTAAGTTTTGCTTCAGATTCAGTTTTGCATTAATCATTTCACTCGTCACAATCATAGGCAGTGATGCACTGGAGAGGCACTTTAAATTTCCTGGAGGCACCATAACTAATCACCTGACAAGCGCACAACACACCTTTCAAGAAACCTTTCCCTTCACTTCCACAAGTTTTTATAGCAAGTTTGGATATCTCCATCTATGCTCAACAAGGCCTATAAATCTGCAATGAAGTCCAGCCTCTTTGGTTGTATATTCAGCAAAAAAAGAAACGTCCCTTTTTCAGGACTGTGTATTTCAACAATAATGTAACTTTACAGATCTTCATTGTAAAGGGTTTAAACAATGTTTTCCATGCATGTTCAATTAACCATAATCAATTAATTAACATGCACCTGTGGAATGGTCGTTAAGACCTTAACAGCTTACAGAAAGTAGGCATTTAAGGTCACAGTTCTAAAAACACAGGACACTAAAAAGACTTGTCTACCGACTGTGAAAAACACCCAAAGAAAGATGCCCAGGGTCCCTGCTCATCTGCGTGAACGTGCATTAGGCATGCTGCAGGGAGGCATGAGGACTGCTGATGTGGCTAGGGCAATAAACTGCCATGTCCGCACTGTGAGATGCCTAAGACAGCGCTACAGGGAGACAGGAAGGACAGCTGATCATTCTCGCAGTGGAAGAGCCCGGATCTCAATCCCATTGAGCACGTCTGGGACCTGTTGGATCGCAGGGTGAGGGCTAAGGCCATTCCCCCCAGAAATGTCCAGGAACTTGCAGGTGCCTTGGTGGAAGAGTGGGGTAACATCTCACAGCAAGAACTGACAAATCTGGTCCAGTCCATGAGGAGGAGATGGACTGCAGTACTTCAAGCAGCTGGTGGCCACACCAGATGCTGACTGGTACTTTTGATTTTGAGCCTCCCTTCATTCAGGGACACATTGTGAAACATTTTTAGTTTATGTCTTATGGTGTTGACCCTTTTAGTGTTCATACAAATATTTACACATTAAGTTTACTGAAAGTAAAAACAGTTGAAAGTCAGAGGACGTTTCCTTTTTTGCTGAGTATATAACATCTGGCACATACCTGCCCAACTAAAGATCACTAAGCACTATAGAGGATGATGGAGTTGGTATAGTATATTACCTGTTTATTGCTTCTGCTCTTCAGAACAAACATAAGAAACTCAGACTGATAAATAATATTATCAAAGACCTCAGCCATCCTACACAGTCACTTTTCTCTCCATTCTGTTCTAGAAAATTAGTATTTGCATAAATAGATTCAGTAACAGTCTTTACCCTCAAGTCATAACGCTACTAAACAGCTCACACTGACAAACTGTATGAGCAAAGGTAATGATAGACAAGGCCTGGATTTCAATATGACTTACAGCATTCTCGATGGGTGGCAAGCCATAACTTGACCTCATTGAGTAAAGGCAGTGTTTCCCAGCCCTTTTTCTGTGGTGACACACTTTTTGTAATCAAAAATATCCCAAGGTACACCACTCTTTTACTACACACAAACACATTGTATCTCATACACATACTCAACTGTCTGAAGGGGTGAGACTACCAGAGTGGATGGCGAAAAAGTAGCTCAGAGATCAGAGCACTTTGACATTTACGGTAGACACAGCATTTAGTGAGCACTTTGGTGGCATCTCCCAGCTGCTTCATCTCTTTGTCTACCATTCTCTGCCTCAGAAGCAACTCAAATGCCCACTCTCCACCAGCCCTGTGAGGAGCGCTGGCGACCATACACCCAGGCAGATGGATTCTAGCAGACAGGAGACCCCTTCTGATGCCTCATTTTAAGTATGGCATATCCTTCAGTTGGATAAAAAACACATTCCTTAGAGTTATCCATCCATCCATCCATTATCCAACCCGCTATATCCTAACAACATGGTCACGGGGTTCTGGAGGAGTCAATCCTAGCCAACACAGGGCACAAGACAGGAAACAAACCCTGGGCAGGACGCCAGCCCACTGCAGCTGTTAGTGTTAGTTAGCTTGAATTTCTAGCAGGCAAATAACTAGGTCCGTTTCATGATTTCTGGTTCCATTATTTAACTTTTTTTTTGCTCCAGTGTTTTCGCTCTCTCAGTTTATTTCCATCTCCCCTAGTTTTGATCTTTCGCCTGGCACTGACTACGATTCTGGTTAACGTTATTACCTTGTGGCCATTTCAGTCAATCACCATAATCCTGGAGACCCTGTCTCATATCACATAAATCCTTGCCCTTACTTTTTTGACTTTGAATTTTTGATCACTGTTTGGTTATGATGACGTAATTTTTTTTTGCCTTCTCAATTTCTAATCTCTTTCTCTCTGTGTTAACTTCTGATTTTTAGATTACATTCCAAGTTTGTTTGAAAGGTAGATTTGACTTGCATTTCCAACCTTGGATGACTTTTTGGTGTTTTTCATGGCCCTTACATAAAAAACCTGTACTGTCTCCCTACACTGAAGAACACTCACGTTAACACATTTTGTGTTGATTGCAATATCTCTGCTTAGATTATCTAAAATGTACCTAGACCAAGCCAATGATTGTGAGTGGTGTTATCAAGCAACTCGCTTAGTCATATATTTTTTAAGTCATACTGGGATAAAATCTTAGCCTACCTGTCAGACAGTATTTAAGCTACAATTACTTCTAATCCACTTAGAGCAGTATTTACAGTATTAGTGAGCCAGATAAAATAGTGATTTGAATAATCTGTTGTGATTTCTCACCTTGCACACTTGTCACTTTATTTTATTTCATTGTAAGAACTCTATTTGACGCTATAGCACAGTGGGAAAAAGACAATCTATTTTAAATTAGAAAAAAAAATCCATCCAAATCATCTTTAAAAACTTCTCTAATAATTTGTTAATGTTCTACTTATGTGAACATGCAGGATTTTTGTTAAGTTTATATTTGGCATAGAATAAAGCATTACCATATATACTCACTTATAAGTCGGATCATCAGACCCCGACTTATACGGCCGTTAAAAAATGCAACACTTAAATTTCTTCAATAATGTCTTCACTTAAACTTCTTGCCTCCTCCAATCTTGCATCAGTTTCTCAGATGCATTGAATTTTGTTGCAGCAGCGCAGTTACAGATCTTACGATAAAGGTGTATGAGGGTGTGAGATACAAAAAACACAAATCAGTCCAAATGTCGCTAGTTAGGGTATTACCGTGTGGTCACGTAGGTACAATAGAGAGAGAGAGAGAGGTTAGGAGCACGCGCAGATACATCGCATTGCCGCACCAACAAAAAAAAGGCTGTGTGCTCCGTGGTTACTCTCTCAGATGGGCGTTAGCATATCATAACCTTTTGGACCAATAGCGTGAGTTTTCCATATTCGACTTATACAACCGACATTATAAAAGACCAGAAATTACACAATGAAATCGTTCCAACTTATCCGCGAGTATATACAGTAGTTATCCATCCATCCATTATCCAACCCGCTGTTTCCTAACTACAAGGTCACGGGGGTATGCTGGAGTCAATCCCAGCCAACACAAGGTGCAAGACAGGAAACAAACCCCAGGCAGGACGCCAGCCCACCACACACAGAAGTTATTGCATGCTCAATTTTTACTGTAATATAATTTTATAAAACTAGTAAAGGGAGATAAATGTTAACCTTATTGTTTACAGAAAAAATGGAGATGAGTAGGAGGCATTTTTGTAGAATTCCCCCAACACCCAGAATAAAACCAGAGAGTCCAAAACAAGTAAAACAAGTGCACTTATTAACCAGTGCAGACGCAAGATAACTTTGTGCAAGATAAAGTACAAAATAAAGATAAAAGGCCATTACCTGCAGTCTTTCTGGGTCAGCTAATATTGTTATTGAACCCCAGTCTTATGGATGTTGTGGCTTGTCTACTCACTCAGTTCAAGTACCACAAAAAGTACTCCCTTTACCTTCATCCTAACCCACCCTCCTTTGAGGCGCAGACGTCTCTTCCTTGATCCACTTGTGTGTTTGTCTCAAGCTCACCTCCCTGTTCCATTCTCAGACAGTTTTAAACCCTCATTTGAAGCAATCCTCAAAAATACTTCAATGATCACAGTCTCCTTCTGAAATTTCTGGAGTCATGTTGTTAGATCTTCCTCTGACAGCCACGGGTGTTTGCAGTCTCATACCAAAGACTGATTTTGATTGAAACATTGATTGAAATGTTGGCATCTGAGATGACCTACAATACTGGACCTTAAATTGGTTAACAACTGGAGACAAAGAGTGCAGAGAAGAGGAGTATGCTCCACATGGAGTTAGGTCATCAGCAAAATCCGTCAGGGGTTTGTCCATAGACCATTACATTTTCTAATATATATTAACAACATAGATTCTGGTATAGTTACTAAACTTCCACAATTTGCAGATGACTCTAAAACTGGAACAATGTCAGGTGCTGAGGATGCAGCAAAACATTTCAAAACACTGGGAGACACTGTCATAAAAGAAGCAACTTAGTAGCTGTGTAGGGACATATTCAAGATCTTCAAAAATGTTTAAGTCAAGTCAAGCTGGGGGAGTATGCACTGGTACAGTGCATTGCCGCACCCATTACATGACGAAACAACTCTGGATCCCAGTTGGCAACCCCCCAAGTAGGCACGCGGTCCAGTCCCATCCTCCGGAAATGACCCTCTGTCGGCCGTGGCCAGATATTACGTGGTCTGGTCCAGCCACTCAGGTCTCCAACAATGAGGATCTTACGAACTGGATCACCCTCTGGGAAACGCGTCACATGGCCGTAGTACCGTAACTGACGCTCCCTCACAATGCAGGTAATGTGCCTCACTCGGGACTCCATGAGCAACCGCTCAGTTGACACAAAGTCAAACCAACAGTACCCAAGGATTTTCCGGAGAGACACAGTACCAAAGGAGTCCAGTCTTCATCTTAGGTCACTTGATCGTGTTCATGTCTCACAACGATATAGCAAGACAGGAAGCACCAGGACTCTAAAGACGTGGACCTTCGTCCTTTTGCATAGATATCAGGAGTGCCACACACCACTTTCCAGTGACCTCATGACCCCCCATGCTCTCCCAATCCATCTACTGACTTCATAGGAAGAGTCACCAGATACATGAATGTCACTGCCAAGGTAAATAAATCTCTCTATGAGGTGGACACTCTCTCCGCAGGCATACAAACTGCTGATTGCTCTGCCCAAGAGGTCATTAAAGACCTGAATCTTGGTTTTTATCCAGGACACTTGCAAGCCCAGACACTCAGACTCCTCTCTCAGTCTCTCAAGTGCTCCGATCAGAGCCTCCATTGACTCCGTGAAGATCACAGCATCGTCAGCAAAGTCAAGATCCATGAATCTTTCTTCACCAACAGATGCCCCACAGCCGCTGGACCCCACAACCTTGCCCAATACCCAGTCCATATAAGCACTGGACAGAGTAGGAGCAAAAACACACCCCTGATGAACCTCAAAATCAACTGGGAAAAAATTTCAAAGTCTTCAAAAATTTTCAAAGGAATCTATAAAGTAAATCCAGGCAAAGTCTTCCAACTAAATGGTGAATCATATACGCAAGGACAGTGGAAATTATGGGGATGTTAATTAAGACCAAAGCGAGGAAATACTTCATTATTTAAAGATTTGTGAGACTCTAAAACAAACTCATGTAGCTGAAGCAGAAACCTCGACAAACTTTTAGAGTATCTAGATGAGATATTGGAACAGCTTAGCTATTAGCTAAACAAATGAGACTGATGGACTGAATGGTTCCTCCTTTGCTGTCAAATTTCTTATGTATGTATGTATGTATAATTGGTGTTTGTGTACTTCTGAACCTACCACCACATGCCATTAAGAGGCTTACTTGTTCTCTGTAGCAGGCAGCACAGTTCAACACGTTTCTCCTTGGAAACTTATGCTGCTACTCACTGGCTTGTGTGGGTTTTTTGTATGTCAGCTAGTCTTTCAGATCATGCCTCAGCTTTGTCACTTCTGTGCTCACAGAAGTAATTAATTCTAGAGCGCCATGTGAACAAATATAACCCTTGGTGGAGCTTAAACTTTGCCAGTAGTAAAACAATGGGTACTCTTTCCTTTCTTACCTAGGGCTTTAGTGGGCCTTATTCCCTGTCTGGTTGCCCACATTTTGTCTTTGGCCCATTGAACAACCCATCACAACATTTTCATGACATCATTTACATCTTGCCTGAAGAAGCAGCCTGAGTTGCCCCAAAAGCTTGCATATTGTAATTTTTCTAGTTAGCCAATATAATAAGGTGTCATTTTGCTTAACTTCGCACTACGCAACATCGTTTCAAATCTTCTCACAATAGCCATGCTTCTGTAATTTTGACAGGTTACTTAGCCATTGAAATCAAGGCAGTTTGAAATATCTGGTTTTAATGTGTGTCTATTGTATACTGGAATAAGTGGGAGTCATATTTGAGAAGTTGTGTGCAGTTCAATTTACTGTAATTTTAATTCTTTCTGTTCTTTGGCATATAACCATTTGTTGTCGGCTTGTTAGTTAATACATTCTTTCCTTGTATTATTCCTAACTTCTTTGTTCATTTTATCAAAACTAAATCTGTGCTTTTTATCACAGCTCATTTACGCTAGGTTTAATAATCAGGAGCTGTACATTGAAAGGAATATATTTACCAAATGTAATAGAAATGATTTAGTGCTGGTTTCTAATAAGCTTTAGCCATAAAGAGTAATTAGGAAAATAATGATTATACTAATTTGCATGGGCTGTCATGATTGCTTTAATGAACGGCCCAGTGTTTCCTATAAGCTAGGTTTAATGCCTGGAAAGTTTGGTTCTATGACAAAATTAAACTTTAGAACAAAATATTGTTTAATTAAGATCACTGTCCGTTTGTCACCAGGTTAATTGATCAATCACTTTAGGCTTCAACCTAAATACTGAGGACACGTGCAGAAACAGAACAATCAGAGATCACATTTACTGTACAGAGCAGCAGATTTAAACTCCAGAGATTCTTTGTATTAATAACTAAAAGCACTGTACAATAACCACTGTTTTTTAGGAGGACAACAACAAGAATAACATTTATTTGTATGGCACATTTGCATACAAAGGATGTGGCTTTATAACATATCAAATAAGTAGTTATACAAGGGATGTTCAAAAGGTTGCCACACTTTTTCTTAAATCAATTTATTAAGAATTTCAAAAACAAATTACATCACTTTTCTACATAATCACCTTCCTTTGCAATGCAATTTTCAAAGGGTCGTACCAGCTTTTTAATGCCCAAATACTATTCCTCCCCACCTTCATCATTTCCAACAAAAATATAAAAGAACGTCCCTTGTATATAAAGAAAAACACATTACAATTTGATAGCAATAATAATGCATAAATATTATACAAAAGATATATAAATAATGCACACTTACATAAGCGAGATCTATAATTAAGAGAAATAGAGTCCTTAAATATAGAATAGAATAGAATCAAAATTTTTAAGTCTCTAAATGATGGTCAGATGATAAGGTCAGTTGGTCAGGGCGGACAGAAAATTTTTTAAATAAGCTGGAGAGAAAAGCAAACTCTGCAGGGTTTCCAGGCCAAAAGACCACCAGCCCCCACTGGGTATTCTGTCCAACATAAAGTAGTTCTTTATTGTTCTTCATTTTAATGGATTCAATGCAATTCGGTGGGTCTAATGGCAGGTTGGGGTATTCGTTTTCATTCAGACATCATAGGTGGCTGCACAGGATTTTGATCAGGTGGTGATGCAAAAAGCCACTATAGAAGAACCGGAAAAGAAAACAAAGAAAAGTAAAGATTAATAATGATTGTATGTTCATTGACAAGTGAATTTCCCCTTGGGATTAATAAAGTATCTATCTATCTATCTATCTATAATTCTATTCATATCTAGTGCATATACAGTATATGCAGCCTGACTGAATTAATTTGATATTAATAATAATAACATTTTGGAAATAACAGATTACTAGAACATTCTAGTTGACAAAAGTATCCACAATAAGCAATTACTGAGCACACTGGAAGAGATTAAAGGGTTTGCTTCTTTTCTGAATTGTGCACAGACTATCTACCTGATTACTCTCCTCGAGATCTTGACAAAGCTGAAGTTTATTACGGCCTCCTCTTTATTATTAGAAATGTCTGCAGGTGCCTTCTAGAATTATACTGGCCAAGATGGAAATTGGATGGTCCAAAGGACACAAACAGAAGAGTTAATTGGCAAGGAGATGTTGACAGTTTTTTCAAGGTACAAGAAAAAAGGGAAGTTGAAAATAATCAAGCGTCTGCAGCCAAAGGAGGACAAAAACAATAGCAACCAAACCAAAATGTAATTTAAAAATCAAAAACAAGATTCTGAGGTAATGTTACTAAAGTATATTTCCTTAACTACTGTTATACCAACAAAGAATTATTTCATTTTTATATGAATGCAAAAGTTTGCATACTGGGAGCATCATGCAATTATCTTTTATAAGAAATGAGCAATGATGCCAGAGTAACAACAATGCCCAGCTTTGTAACAGGCAACACACCATAAACAACCTGCCTGCAAAAACAAGGCACATAATGTCATCGAAATGACTCTATGAAAATAGAATTACAAAACAAACAAGAGATAAATATTATAAATTTAAGAAAATAAACTAAACAGGCAGAAACTCGAACTAAATGAACTACAACTAGGGAAGTGGGAGAAACAGACACAATTTGTTACAATGTTAATTGAGTCAAAATATTATAAACAATGAAAACAAAAATTGCATTAAATGAACAGACCACTTAAGGCAGATGTTCATTTGCACAAAATAATTTTGTTTTTGGTCAGCTGTGGAGGTGTAACAAAAGGCTGAATCCAGTATAGCCTTGAAAGTGAAGTTTTTCACTGTTGTGGTCTCTGTATCTGGAGGTTGTGACCAGGGGCCACAACTATAAATGGTGTGTACACACAAAAATGTTGTGTATGCCTATTTCCACGCTCACTTCGAGATGTATAAAAACTAAACTTGCCATAAAGCCACTCACATTTTCACAGCAGCCTCTCCCTTGCATACACAGTTCATATATAGAGGGAGAGTATATAAAAACGGCACCTCCGTACAGTTGTAGATGCTTTTTTCAACTAGTGCGGCAAAAATCAAGCAGTTCCTTTAAAGATAGAGAGTCACCTCAAAGAGCCATGTAAAGAGCAGAGAATCTATCTGTATTAAGGTACTAAAAAGGTGCCTTCAGATAATTAATTTCCTTATGTAAATAGAAAGCCTTTCCACTGTAATATTGTGCTGCTCTGCAGTGCACAGAAAGTGTGTCGCATTGTGCAAGCATGTAGTGTGCTGCATACTGTGGCACACAATCGTGGCTTGCTCGTACCTGAAGAGATGCAGTATAATGAACCTGACCCTGACCAGCCAAATGATCAACCAAATTGGACAGCATTACAACTTCATTTGAATGCAATTAGCAGAATGTAAAATCAGGTAATCAGATGCAGCATTTCTTTTTTAACCAATTAATTTAATTTGTGATTAATATCACATAATACAGCCCTTATATTCCTTAGTTCATTGGCCACATCTTTTATGACTCCAGAACAGTGTCCATCAGCACACAGCCAGATGGTCGCCCAGTGGCTTCCAAGGCAGAGGTGTGAGTACAGCCAATGGCCAAAGATGTGCTGAGCACAGCAGCAACTGGAGTTAGGTCCTTGGCATGGGGGTCAGCTTTTGTAATATTGTTTGAAACAGAATAAACAGATGGTGGGCTGCAACTTGTTTTTCATGTCGACTTTGATATCTGACCACTTCTTTTTTTTTATTTTGGGCACTGTGTGACTTTCTGGACTAGAACTTTCGAGTGTCTCCTCCACTCTGTATCACTCCATTAACTTCCCTTTGTTGCTTATACCACTGCTTAAGCCAACAAGTAGTAAGTTTTTCCTTGCCTCCACTTCGCATTAGCTGAAATTCTTCTTTTTTCCATGTACTTTTGCCATTGTCTTTTAACAAAACACTGAATGAAAGAGTCTATTTATATTGATTTGCATCTTCAACTATGTAAAATTCTTGGCAGAGTCAGGGTGGGGCTGTAGGCTTATGCACATGTGTTAAATTTTATGTTCATTGGGAATTGTAAAGGGGGAGTGCGTGGAATTTTGCATATGCAGTTTTATGCATTTGGAATTTTTTGTGCATACGCACATATTCAGTTTTGTTTGTATGCTGTGTTTTAGTGTAGACTCTACGCACAGCATTATACATGACACCCCAGGAGTGATGCTGAGTAAAGAACAAGACATGTTTAAGATGTTCAGTTCAGTGTACAGTATATCTAAGCAGAGCGGTTGAATAATTCTTAAGAGCACTATAAGAGCATGTGAGTCTACTAAAAGTGTCCAACAGGATGGTAAAAACAGAGCCTTAGCAGAAAGCAAAGCCAAAATTATGAGAGGAAGGAACCTAAAAACACCTAAACAGATTTAATGAATTCTGTTCTGAATTTGGTGTTTTGTTACATTTTTTCTTGGTTCTGGATGAGTTTGTAATGTACAACATATAGACCGTTACTTTGGGTTCTTTTGGTTTGCTGAATCCAGTCCAGTCATTAGCTTTTTGTTTCATTTTACTATCGCAGGCGACATCATTTTTAGGCACAGTTGACACCACATTACTATAGGAAAGCACTTGATGTCAGCGCTGTGATGGCATAAAAGGTCTGCACCGTGCATTTCAAGGTCACCTGACAGATTCCTCAGAGCTTCACTAGTGTGTTTTGTTTTGCAATTCATGATTTAAAGAACTATTTCTTCAACATTTTGACTGCAAGGAATTTTAGTAAGAAGAGCTGGAGAGAACACATAAACAGAAGCTGTGCCAAATTCATCAAGTCTATCTTTCATCAAGCAAAAGTACTAATCAAGAATCAAATATCAAAAAGTCAAAAGATATAGTCTTTAAACCAGAAATACACCAAAGAAACAATTACTAACAATACACAGTTTTGTCCAATCTCAGACAATGCAGAAATGTCCTTGTTGACCTTTATATGGTTGCACTGAAAACATCACAAGTTGCGTAGCCCCGGGGAATTCTGGGAAACATCTTCATGGAAACCACATGTCAGGAAATTGTGACTGTTATGTTACATCAAGGGTTAATTTCCAAGCTTATGTTAATTTTCCTTTATTGTGCCTTCTTTGTTTATATAATATTATTTTCTACATGTTTATTGAAATTATGTATTTTTATTAAAAATGCTTTATTTATTATTTAGAAAATACATATATATATTGTATTGTGCTATGCTCTGTTACGCATATTCCTTGTGTTTTGAACAATCAGAGATCAGAGTGTAATCCATAAGAGGCGGGGCCATTCTGATGTCACCCCTGAAGGACCGCCCCTAGTCTTTATATTCTAAAGTTGAGAACAGCTACTGTAGTGGTTCATTGAAGTTTGATTTTCTGGCTTCCTGAATTATTTTTCTTCTCAGATTTTGCTCTTGATTTGACAGGTTTGATCTTGTTCGCATTGGCTTGCCTTTTAGGCAAATCCTTTTAATTTACTTTGCTATTGCTGTTTTTCTTTTGTTTATATAAATAATTAATCTTTTATAATGATTATTTGTGGACCTGATTCTCAAGCCAAATATTGTTCAACAGCTTTTTTTTCCATTGAGAGGCATTTATATATGATTTGGGCCTTTGAAGTTAATTGAACTTTAAAAGTCTGCTCCGCATTTTGGGGCCTGGATAGGCCTAAAGCCTGTTTATGGAATTGGCTGGTCAGGCTGCCTTTGGTTAAGTCTTTTTCTGGATAGAATAGGAAAGGCCCTAGAAATACCATTTTCCTGTTTTGTATGCAGTTCTCAACATAACAATGGCACCCATAAGAAAAATAAAATGGAGTCATGGCATAACCAGTGAACTGAGAGTGCTTCCAAGAAGACCCATCGTGGTACCAGAGTCATTCCCTGGTCTGGCCTGTAAAGGGTAGCACTCAGTGAAGGAGAAAGAAATGAAGTTTCTTTGGAAATGTTTTGGCTGGCATTTGTGTTGAAAATTGTTGGTGAAAAAAAAAAAACATTTTATTTGAACCTGGTATTGTGTTGGGTAACATTGTTTCTGAGGTTTAGGGCTCAGTGGTGCCCCCCTGGTGGTCACACTGGGTATCAAAACCCTAGAACAGACACAAAAACTCTTCAGGGAAGTGCATACAATATTGACACCAGTGATAGCAGTTAAGGGGCTTTTCACGTCTGATGACAGATCACTTTCACTTTCAGTTTATGAATTTAGCCCGACTACTGACCTACACAGTATTTCTTCTGGTCCAACTTTAAAATTACTACTTACTAGTTTTTTTTAGCCAAACAAATTCTGTAAAAAAATTTTTGTTGTGTTTATAATTTTTACTGTGTTAATCCATGCTTATTACAAATTTAGGAATAACATACCTATTAATGAGTACCTTTCCACTTCACTGTCATTGTGAGAGTAAGATCTTCATCCCAGCATTGCTGTAAAGAAGTAGTCAACAGGGGGATCTGTTTTGTACACATGGATAGTCTGATATCAGGGAGCTGATGGGTAGCCAGGCATAGTAAGAGTTACACTTGGATGACCATGTTCTTCTTCCCAATCTCACCGCAGATCTTTCTTCCACAGCCCTTTATTGACATCAGCTAATGTTTGAAAAGGATGATTAATGGCTGTCTTGCACTGTACTTTGTGGACTAGAAAGAAGAAGGAGGAAATGCAGGAGGAGTACAAATGGGAATGAGACAGAGAAAGAAATGAGAGTACAGGGACAAGAAGTGAGAAAAGGGCAAGGGCAGGAACTGGGCACATCCTAATGTTCTTGTTTTAGTGGTGTCCCTAAGGTTTTCAAAGCTTAGGTAGATGGCAGAAAATGCAGCAGTCTTCGGGAGGGTGATTTAACATGTGAGAAATTTCCTGTGCATTAGTGAGTGTAGTGTCCTTTCTGATCAGTTATCACAAAACTATTTTGAAATCGTTTCATTATCAGTAGTTTCTGTATGATAGATAAAGAGTGCAGTTCTGGAAATTGAAATGAGTACTGTAGAAATTGTATGTACATGTAAAAGACAGGAAAGGAATAATGACAAGAATGAATATAATCAGAAGGAGGAAAACAAAACATCGTGGTCAGAAGGCAGGTTGAGTTTGTTACCTTTAAGTCAAAATTATCTTTTTAAATTTTAGAAATGAGATGCAAAAATCAGTAGTCAAAGAAAGTGACAACTAAAGATCACAACTGAACTGGAACCTAAAGACTTTAAGAAAAGCTTTGTCTTCAGCAAAGGATGACTTTTTTAAAAAAAATCGTGAGTGGTCTCCCCTAGTCTTTCTCGTATAATCAGATATAGGGATGGATGAGATCGACAGGCGGATCGGTGCGGCATCCGCAGTGATGCGGGCTCTGCATTGGTCTGTCGTGGTGAAAAAGGAGCTGAGCCGTAAGGCAAAGCTCTCAATTTACCAGTCGATCTACGCTCCTACCCTCACCTATGGTCATGAGCTATAGGTAGTGACCGAAAGAACGAGATCACGAATACAAGCGGCTAAAATGAGTTTCCTCCGCAGGGTGTCTTGGCTTTCCCTTAAAGATAGGGTGAAAAGCTCAGTCATCCAGGAGGGGCTCAGAGTAGAGCCGCTGCTCCTCCGCATCGAGAGGAGTCAGATGAGGTGGCTCGGGCATCTGATCAGGATGTCTCCTGGACGCCTCCCTGGTGAGGTGTTCCGGGCACGTCCAACCGGGAGGAGGCCCCGGGGAAGACCCAGGACACGCTGGAGGGACTATGTCTCCCGGCTGGCCTGGGAACGCCTTGGGATTCTCCCGGAAGAGCTGGAAGAAGTGGCCGGGGAGAGGGAAGTCTGGGCCTCTCTGCTTAAGCTGCTGCCCCCGCGACCCGACCTCGGATAAGTGGAAGAGGATGGATGGATGAGGGATGGATATTTGAGGAGTAAACCGCAAGACAATGATTATATTTTTATAGTATGTACATTAAAGAACCATCAACAACAAATCAAATCAAATTAACATATTGAACAATTATTATAAAAGTAAAGTCAAATAAATTGGACTCTGCAGCTGTATGAATAAAAGGTAAAGTACCACTGCCAGTTAGTGGAAATAGCTCAAAAGTTTCTAGTAATCTACAGTATGTTTTGTACCTAATACTTGGATGGAAAATTTGATTGACCAAAGTGAACTCATGTTATCGTGTTTACATATACACACACAAACACACAGACATAAATTCCAAAAATTATATTTTCGGACTCAGGGAGGACCAAAAAATTCATCAAAATCTGGAAATTAAATTTTTAGAGGATTCCAATACTTTTCCTATACTTCACTTTGGTGAAAGTCAAGGAGGTCTAAAACATTGAGATTTATCAAAATCTCGACATCGAATTTTTGGACGATTGCATTATTTTCCCTATACTTTGTATATGAGAAAGTAAAATCCAAAAGCATGGGTGCCTTTAAGCTGTGAGAAGTCATATCAAATAGGTGGGGAGAGATGGCATAACGTGAATTTGTAGATGCAACTGACACCCAGCCTAACTTATATTGACAGAACATGGCGGCGATTACGGGCAAGCATGAAAACAAAGTGTCATCACCAGAACTATGACGAGAACAAGTAATTAATTGTAGAAAACAAAATATTAATCCACAAAAGTGATCAGAAATTATTCATATTGGAAAAATAACCAGAATCATGAAGGTATTTGTAAAGTGCCTTGAGATGGTGTTTGAAGTAATAAAATAAAATTTGCTTGCTATCTAAATAACAATACATGCAATAGAGCAGATGACCTCTTTCACAGTAGGCCATGTCGGTAAAGGTTAAGAGAGATATGGTTTATGTTACAGTGCCATTGCCTATGCATTCCCTTCATAGTAATGCAGCTTGAAGTCATGAAGTTCAAACCCCCCCCTTCGTCTTAAACGGACCAGAGAAATTCTCAAATGAGGCAATTTACTTTAGAGTTTAGAAATTCATTTTTTGTAAATGCTATTGAAAATTCAAATGAAAATATTTTTTTCAGGACTATTATAATTCTAGGAGTTTTAATGCTTTGATATTGGAGTATAAAAGAATACAGAGCTTGCCTTTGGACACCATTCTGTTATGTGCATATTCATTTTTCAGGTAGTCCATATTGGAGCTTGTAAATTATATTTATATATTTTTGGGAGCGCAATTTAACAATTTCCTTCTGAAACTCACCCTCAAGTATACCATGTAAAGCTGTTCATGTGAGAAGATGTCTGAGAGTAAGTTAACATTTGCCTTTATCGAAGTCCAGCCTGGTTTTTTATTGGTAATGATTAGCAGGGAAGTTTTTATGCATATACTGTACAGGTTTTGAAAACTGACACTAAAATTAGATGAATGCTTGAAGTTAATGTTTGAAGTAATGCTTGAAAATACTTCCAGACAGGAAATAAACACATTTCTTCCAGCTTTAATTGCATGAATTTAGCTGGAATCAAAGTGCTATTTGTTTCTCTCAAATTTGTTTTTGCTGTAAACTGACTTTTTTCTAATTTGCATGCCAATCATGTGTCAGCCTTTTCAAAAAAGGTTTGCCTTACCTATCCACACTGCAACAGGAGACACAGTGATTGCAAATGTCTGCATTTTGAAGAACAATTTCAAACTGATTAGTTTTTCAGTGATTGAAAGCTGTTATGGTATGGATAGAAGACAAAATTGATTAAAAATGTGTTTTCAAATTTATCCATGTTAGTGCGTGCTAGATCTTGACTTTTTAAAGTTATTTGAATTTAATCCATAATGATTGCCCTAATCGGCACGGTGGCGCAATGGGTAGCGATGCTGCCTCGCAGTTAGGAGACCTGGGTTCGCTCCCCGGGTCCTCCCTGTGTGGAGTTTGCCTGTTCTCCCCGTGTCTGCATGGGTTTCATCCGGGTACTCCAGTTTCCTCCCACAGTCCAAAGACATGCAGGTTAGGTGCACTGGCAATTCTAAATTGTCTCCAGTGTGTACTGGGTGTGTGTGTGTGCCCTGCAGTGGGCTGGCGCCCTGCCTGAGATTTGTTCCTGCCTTACGCCCTGTGTTGGCTGGGATTGGCTCCAGCAGACCCCCGTGACCCTGTAATTAGGATATAGCGGGTTGGATGATGGATGGATGATTGCCCTAATTCTGCCTCCTCTGTCAAAATGAGATTTAAAGAAAACAGATAAAACAGCTGCTAGAGTTGGTTTCAACTGTCATGATTCTGTCCTGGATTAAGTGCTTTAGATAATTTATGGTGTTAAAAAGTACTTTACATTACTCTAAAAGAAAGAGGGAACTGGGAAAACCCCTAGCCCACAAAAGCAAAACAATGTTCTTTTAGAATATAAAGATTTAATTGCATAATATTTTAAACAAAGCAGGGGTTGAAAAGAATCAAAGGTGGAAAATCTAAAAATCAAACATATGCAGTATAAGCCTAAGTTTCAAAAACAGTGCCAAAGTCAATGCACAAATAATAAATAAGTAAGCACTTCTAAAATAAAAATCCACTCTTAAAATCAAAAGGAGAGACAAACATTAAAAAGAGTCAGTGTCTAAGCATAAGCCATGAACCTTGTGCAGGTTCATATAACCTTGAAGGTGGTCTCACAGCTGGACGGCCAGGGGCCCTTCCCCCTTAGGCTCAACTGATATAAAACAAAGGAACATAAAACACAGAACAAAAAAATATATCTTTAATTTAATACATTAATAAAACATAAATAATAAATAAAGCAATATTAATTGAAATGTAATCAGATATAAACATAAAAAAACAACAAAAAATTACAAAATAATATTAAAAAGACAAAATCATTTATAAAAAGTACTATAATATAAATATTATATATATATATATATAATATTTATATAACTGTGGTGGACTGGCGCCCTGCCTGGTGTTTGTTCCTGCAATGCTGCCTTGCAGTTAGGAGACCTGGGTTCGCTTCCCGGGTCCTCCCTGCCTGGAGTTTGCATGTTCTCCCTATGTCTGCGTGGGTTTCCTCCGGGTACTCCGGTTTCCTCCCACAATCCAAAGACATGCAGATTAGGTGCACTGGCCATTCTAAATTGTCCCTAGAGTGTACTGGGTGTGTGTGTGTCCTGTGGTGGGCTGGCACCCTGCCTGAGATTTGTTCCTGCCTTACACCCTGTGTTGGCTGGGATTTGCTCCAGCAGACCCCCGTAACCCTGTGTTAGGATATAGCAGGTTGGATAATGGTTGGATTGATATTTATATAATATATAAAAAAAATGTACAGGTGATGAAACTTTGCCAAGCAATGATTTGTAACTTGGAAGACAAATACACAAAGTAGTCAGGCTAAAAAAACTAAAACTCTATATTGTGTCAAAAATTCGTAGCGCAGATGTTACAAGGAACACTAACTAAATAATACAAGCTAAACTGTTTGTTATTCTGCATAAATGTGGATGAACAGGAAGTGCTTGTCGTGACCTTTATAACCACAACCCCATGATGTGAGCAGCTGCACACTTCCAGGTCGATTGCTTAGCAACATGACAACAACTGCCCTGCTGTTATGAATGGCTTCTTTTCTGCATTTTTTCTTCAGCTTTCTGTAGTCTTTTCATGCAAAGTATAGTTTCAAGGTTTTTAATTTAGTTTAATTTACCATTAATTAAATGTAATAAACTATCATTTGAAAGTTTTCCATTTGTACACATTGTTCCACCACACCATGTTTGTTTTGGTACAGTCATCACCTTCTTGAGGGTTTAGCTTTCCCGTTACTATGTTGATGCTCCCCTCATCCAACAGGAGCTTGTGATTGCTGATGTCATGAAGGCAAAGCTATTTAGGTTGGCAAATGACATCCCTCTCTATCCAAGATCTGGATTCAAAAAGCATTCTGGGTGGTTATTTTAGTTTAAAGAATTTCTGTTTACCGAATTGCTGATTGTTTTGACAAACTTTGATTTTCTGCTTAGCATTTAAGATTGGTTAAACATCAGTTTTACTTTCAGTTTTAACCAAGGCACTGACCTTGTTTCATTCTCCCAGCCCTTTCACGTAAAACCTTGTGTTTCTTGTGTCAAACTCTACAAAACAGCAGCACCCACAATATACAAAATGACAACACAGAAAAGATAGTAAATTAATTCACATTTTTAGCAGTTTTTCAAGAATGAAGCTGAAGTCAAATTCAGAATCCTTGGATTTAAAAAACCCTATCAATATGCATATATATTCAGAAAACACCTCAGGAAAGGCACACAAAATTTAAGAAAAATGCAAACTACAACACTCTGTTGTTCATCTGCATTATTGACTCTAAATACTGTAATTCCATTATCCTGGTTTATTATGATACTGAGGACGTAACAACCGGATATTTCTGATCAGGTTTGTCTCATTTGACACTAACAAAAATATCTGAGCTTGCAAATGAATGATGGATCAAAAATGACAAAGGTGCAATTTGCTCATTAGTTATTTTCTCAAAGATATCCTTTAGTATGTAATACTTATCAGTTTTGTGAAGTGCTGTCTTAGGAACCCTGTCTTCATTCGCATATTCTATTCAAGTATCTCAGTATTTTATCCTTTATTATATTATGAAATGCTAACCTTTATTCTGCAATCAGCTTTATAGAAACGCAGTTGCGCTTAATTTGTTAAAGAAAAGTGCAACCGAGGAAAATAATACAACTTGGAAAAACCTGTCTTTCCCAGGAGTTTATTAACTCATTACCAGACATAGAAATTATTAGAGCACGCACTCAGTACACTTATTGAATATAATTTACTTCTGTCCCTTTGGCGCCTCTCCTAAGTAGAAAAGAACCAGCGCGGAACTAAACCAGAGAGAAAACAGGACGGGAAGGTTAAGGTGCTGAAAATGGAATGGAAGTGAAGAGCAACCAAGCAGAGAGGCTTTGCTGAGAAACAGAAACTGACAGCCTCAGCAAAACAAGCAGGGGGGGGGTGAGGAGATGGTAGGGGGGGATGGAAGAGACGGTGGCTTTTAAGTGCTGATGATGGATGAGTGTCTTCCTATCAGGAAGGAGAGCTTAAGCTGCTGATGACATCACCACTGAACCTCATCCATTTGTTATGATTCATTGAGAGAAGATAGACTAGAAGCAGCCCGCCAGCCATTATCTGCTTGGGGAGGAATCTACAGTGTACTAATTTGATGTGTTGTATTAATAGGACGTCATCAAGCTGCTTGTGTTTGCCACTTCTCCAATGCCATTGCTTTCTTCTGTAATAAATATTTTTCATTCAAGCACTTAACCCTTCTTTTGAAATGATGGATCCAAAAAAATGGAGAATAAAATACAAGTCTTGCATCTCCTTTAACAAGGTGGCTCACGTATTCATCTGTAGTATTTGATTTTGCTATAGATATAACCTTTTTAGAAAAAAAGAAACAAAACTGCTTTAAAAATGGGATTGACATTTCTATTTTGACATGTGTGTCACCCTGTTCCTAAACAAAATGATTAGGTGGGATCGATGTACTGTATACAAAATGATGAGAGACCTTATCATGTTCTGATTGGCATATAGAGAAAGCAGCAGTTTTCATAGTAGCGAGGAATAAATGAAATAACAGAAAAATCAGATATCATGATCAAAGCAGTAGAGAGACTTGACAAAAGTTTTTTCCAGGTACATGGATCAGAAAACCTAAGCAACACCAAAAATTTTCTTTGCAAAAGAAAATTCACATTATCGTGGAAAAGTCATTCTTTCATTTTCATGCAAAGTTAGGTCGGTAATGAGTTCACTATAAGGTTTTTAATAATGTGACCAAGTCAGTCTTATATGGCCATGCCCCTATGTAAGCAAAATCCACTCCCACATAAACTTACTGTCATTCTCTAATGACACACTATAACATTGCAGTAAACAAAATGGTGATGGCCATGAGGTTTCACATAAATACTGAAATAACAATAAAATCTAAAAGCAACCAAAAGAATACAGATTCTCAATATCACATCCATAAGTGAAGTAGAGCAGGAGCATGGACATCTGTAGGAGGAACCTAAGATCATTCCTCTGGCCCACTACCATATTAATGTGATGCAAAAAATATTTAATGCCACAAGCTACATTTTTGCCACTGAGTTTTAAGGAACCCTATAACAGGCTGTCTCAGAGAAAGTGACAGTTTGCCAGGCTCATCGAGAGTGTAGGCTCAACATCATACACATAGCAGAATTCTGTGTCAGAGCTCCACCGAGTGTACACATGGGTAGTTGTGTTGTGTGCGGATACTGTACTGTTCACGTTTTATAGCGCTTCTCAATGTTTTCTTTGAAATGACCAAAAAAAAGATAGAAACTGCATCAGTTTACTCTGAAAGAAAAATTAACAATCCTGGAAAAAGTTGATTCCAGAATGAAGAAAAATGACGTTGCCGAAGCATTCGGAATTGCGTCCATCATCTTCATCTAACGTCTTGCTTTCATACCTGTATTTCTATTAAAAACAAAGTAACATCTAATGTTTCATTTTCATTCTGTATTCATACCTGTATTTCTATTAAACAAAGTTACATATAACGTCTCATTTTCAAATAAAATATCTTTTTGCAGTTTAAGAAGGGCTATTTTTTTATATAGGTAGTGTCAAGTTTAGGTCACAGAGTCACAAAAGGTAAGGTGAGTTCAGATTTTCAATGAAAATACACGTACAGTGGAACCTCGGGGCATGAACGTCTCAGACCACGTACAAATCGGGTAACGACCAAAAAGTTTGCCAAACTTTTGCATCTGTTCACGACCACACAAGCAGGTTTCCCTTCCGGTTCGTACACGCTGATGATTTCCGCATGTGTTCAGTCTCTCCCTGTGCATTCCCTGTGCAGCGAGTGAGAGAGAGAGCGTGAGAAGGCAGTTAAAGAAGGCAGTAAGGCCGAGTAGGCAGTTAAAGAATGCACCGGGCTTGTTTTTAAAGAGACTGCTTCGAACATTGTTTTAATCTCGTATTTAATGAAGACTTTTTTTCTATTGGATTTTAACCTTCACTTCACTTCTGTTTTTATGGGATCATTTATTTATTGAAGGATTCTGAAAGCACTGCACTTTATTTAATTTGGACTTTGTACTTGATTGTTGTTTTGTTGATTTTAATAAAAGCACTTGGCAGTTTTTGCACCATCCAGTTGCTCCATTGTAGTGCCTCACTGTCGTGCTCATTGGTAACATTACCGACGGTGACAGGTTTAAGGGCTCCCAGAAGCGAGATGGGAGCTTGTAGCGAACCTGCATCATCACAGACTTTACCTCAAAACTGTAATCTCCTCTCCACCCAGTTCCTCCTCACTTCCTTCATGCCAGAACTCGACTCATGCAAAGGTTAGTTTTCCTGGTTATTTATGGTTAGTTTTTGTATAAATTACGGATTTTTGAAATGTTCATTATTTTCCCTGTGCTTAAAACTGATTAAAAAAAGTGTTTAGAAAGAGCGGTTCATAAGGCTATAGCGTGAACTCTTGCAACGTTAGTTTTCTCTGTTCAAGGTTTTCTCAGTGTTATTCAATGTTTTTACATTTAGTTTACTATTACACTGTGCATTCTATGGTATAATTAACTATTTTTGTGCTAAAAAATCTTTAAAAAAATATTTATTTACATACAGCTCGTACGGTCTGGAACGGATTAATTTACATACAATCCTAAGGGAGAAATTACTTTGGGTCACAACCAAATCGGGTTGCGACCAGAGTTTTGGAACAAATTACGGTCATGACCCAAGGTTGCACTGTACTTTGTTACTGTATAGAGAAGGAAGGTACAGTCTCAAGACTTCATTCAAAACAGGAGCTATTAGGAGCTGCAACACGGTAAGTTGTCCTGCTTTAGCTCTCTTCTTCAGATTAGATGAACATCATTGCTGTGGCAGACGGACTGCAAAAGAGAGATCAGTAGAGCATGAGGAAGAGCAGGTCAAAGCCCAATGTTAAATATTCTAAACATTGTGTGACAGATACATTATGTGGTAAGCTTCATCCTTGATACTTTGCCCTTGGTTTAATGTTTACCTGACACAGCAGAGCAGCTGTGGAGCTGTCCTTGCGTCATTGCAGTTAGATATGGTGAATCACCAGCGACCCCAGTCATAATATTATACGTATTTTCCCCATATTCGTTACAACGAAATTTCTTTTATAATGAAATATTTTTATGGTCCCATGAGATTCGTTACAATGGGATTCCACCTGTATATGAAGAGACTTCAATAATTATTTGCACTTTTGTGTTAATTTTGGTTAGGTTGGCTATATAGGTTTTGCTGTGCAGTGTGGAAACCTGGTGTGTCTGTGGTCACAGTGGTAAAAAGTTGCCTCCTTGATCAGTCAGTCTTCTCTTGTTTTTTAGGAGTAAAGATGACTGCTCCCAATCTCTGTTTGCACTAAAGAACAGCAGTGAGCAGCAATCAGCTTTTTATGGCCTGAAGGTGAACCAGGGGCTGAAATCCATTGACGGCTTTCTACACAATGTGGAGTGTTTACAAATGGATTGAGAAGTTCAAAAATGGTCGGCCATGTGTTATGAATGAAAAAGGATCGGGACATCACTCTATATCCACTACAGATGATAGCATTGAACAAGTCCATACCATGATTCTGATGAACCAACAAGGATTTTAGCCCCTGGTACAATTTTAGCCCATAAAAAGTAGATCACAGCATGCTGTCCTTCTTTGGTGGAAATGGAGAGTGAAGTGGCCATGTTTACACCTAGAAAACAATACAGTGTACCATACAGACACAACATGATTCGATATTCGTGTGGAGAAAGCTGTATAGCTAATACAAACAAAATCACTATAAAGTTGTGTATAATTATTGACTCACCCACATACTTTTTAATAGTTCAGTAGTGATAAGTTAAACTAGGTTGATCTGTTCAACAGTTTTAAAAAGACTCTCAACCAGTGGTCTCAATGTCTTGAGTCAATGAGTGGGTGATCAAAAATAATAACAAAAACTCAAACACAAAAGAACAAAGCAGTGAATAAAACTCAGTGTCTGTCACGATTAACAAACAGAATGGTTTATTCACTTGTCGATATAAAATGCAACAGATAAAGCTCTCCTTCTCACCTGCATTTTCACTAGCACTTGCCACTGAACCTCAGTGAACCTACACCACAACCCACCTCTTGTCTGTACCCACAACCTGACAGGAAGAAACCATTTATTACTAATTTTAAAATGTCCACATTGATTCCTGGAGGGAAAGTCTTCAGTATAAAATCCTACAATGAGATATGTACAGTATGTTAAGATGGCCTTTAATATTAGTGAACCCAGACGATTGCACCTTTATATTTACATTTACAGTGACTTTTAGAAGATTTAAACATTATCGAGTAGCGATCAGTCTGAGGACTTTTTGAAATAAGGGTTATAGGACAAGGTCACAAAATTGATCGTCACATGTGAAGAGCGCCAATACAAACAGAACAACACAATACTAGCTTCTCTTTTCTTAGCCTTGAAGAACCTCCTATCGAAGCCATCAACAAGTAGAGAGATATTTACAGAACAAAAGAATCTTCAAACACTTCTTAAACTCAGTGAGGGTGTCTTCAGTTCAGAAGGAGGTGAACAACTCATTCCACCAGCTAGGGACTACATGTTAAAAGGGACTAGATTAAGATTTGATGCTGTGCAGAGACTTCAGCAGACTAAAGTGTTTGAGAAGTAGCATAAGACTTCACAAGTGTCTCCATATACATAGATACTGATTTAACTGATTATTCTATTGGAAAGTATCGAATGACTTGAACTTCATGTTTGCTGCTACATGAGCACTTGTAGTAACCTGCAAAGAGGAGTGACATGTTCTAATCTCAGCTGGTTTTGAATTATCTGTAGTGACTTGGTAGTGCATGCAAGGATCCCTGTCAGCAAGGAGTTGCAGCACTGAAGGCCTGACAAGACCAATGCCTGGACGTGACGTTGTACTGAAAAAAGGACAACTCTTGGGCTTTCCGCACTCATACACTACCACTATCTTTTAAATTGGAATTCCGGTGCCTTATATTGATTTGGGTATTTTGGTAATAGCCTATTTTGTCATGATGTGTCATTTAATGAAATGTTCTGGGTCATCTGCAAAAGAGCAGTCCCTGTTCACCCCACTAGTGTACATAAGAACATAAGCAAAGCCTTCACCAGAACAAGCCATTGAGCCCCAAACTAGGTCATCAATCTCTATTCACATATCTCTTTTAGAAAACTGTCAAGATGAGATCTAAATGTCCCCAAAGTTTCTGAACGACTTTTTTATTAGTGTGTATACATTTTACATTCAGATTCTCATTTTAGTAGTAATTCTTTACCAGCTAGAGAGCATCTCACAGTGCATGTGTCTCACATCATATTTTGAGAACAAATGACAATTTAAATGAATAAACAGGCACTACAGGACTAATCCATTGGTGGGCATGTCTTAAGTTCCTAGTAGCGAATGTCCAACTTTTTTAATCACAATTGATCAATACATATAATTTCCTGATCTAATCAGTCAATCGATGCTAATTTAATACAATACATATCCTAGAGGATTCGGTCACTGTGATGCTGGAATTCAGTCCTCCATTTTTACTGTTGCTTAGCAACCAGGCAGCTATATTCTCCACCAGTGACAATGGGAATGGGTTTGAAGCAAAAGGGGACACCACTGCCTTTTAGTCTGGTGTCTACCATTGCAGTTTGTACAAATGTCATTTTTTAGCCATTATCAATTCATGAAAAATGATTCACAACGAGCTATATAAAGTAAAAGTAAAGAAATGTGCTAAATATCACTGAAAACAAATAACAGTACAATTGTAATTAACAGCAGAAGGAAAGGGCTGAAGGTAGAATTTAATGGGATTTGCTGTCAGTAAGGGGATCAAAGAATGTCATATTTAGTGTTACATTAAACGTGATGGCTTCCTGCATGGATGGGATCCAGAGGGAGGCTTTAACAAGAAGGTCCATTGGGTTGTGGGGAAGTTCCTTATTTCTGCATGTTGTTCTAGGTTGTTTGATTTGATTTATTGGAATAGTCATCTATGATAAAGCAGCAGTGGAATCATTTCCATCAAACTGACCAGCCTAGCATTGACTCAATTGTGGAATGGCCAGGAGGGGGCAGGTGGCTTGATGGCCAAGTATCCTTATTTGTTATAGTTCTGTATTTAGTGAGTGTTATAAATCTATTCTTGCATTTTGCCCTGTAGTTTTTTCTATTACTATTGTACTATTGTATTGTATTCCTGAGGTGGCAATAAGAGATTGGCCATCTACCTCGATGAAGAGGATTACTTGCGTTCTGTTTTGTGTGTAGTATTTACCCCATTTTTTGACACTCATTGCAGCCTACCTGGAAAGGGGTCTCTCTGTCTCTGAATTGCCTTTCCCAAGATTTCTTCCATTTTTTTCCCTACAATTTTTTGGGAGTTTCTTCTTGGTTTTTATGGAGTCAAGGCCAGGGGGCTGTCACAAATAGGGACTGTTAAAGCCCATTGTGGCACTTCTTGTGTGATCTTGAGCCATATAAGAAATAAATTGTTGTTCTTATTGCTGTTGATTTAATTTTCTATGGGCTAGCAAGAGAAAAGTTATGGCTTTCCTCATGCAATGGGTAATGATTAATGGTGGCCAGTTAAAAGCATTATTAAGCCACTACAGATGATTCAAAACGCAGCAGCATGTCTGGAGTTCAACCACCTGAGACAGGCATATGTTTCTTCTCTTTTCCGATCACTACATCGGCTCCCTGCAGCAGCACAATTTAAGTTCAAGCCCTTCTTGCTTGCTTACAGAGTGGTCAGTGGGTCAGCAGCTATCTACATGGAGACACTTGTGAGGTCCTATACTCCTTGTCACCCACTCAGGTCAGGTGATGAATGGCTTCTGATGATGCCACACTGCATGGCATCTGATCTCAGTCCATACTCTTTTCATGTGTAGCTTCTAGCTGGGGGAATAAGCTGCCCATCTCCATTTCAAATGCTTTGTATTTAAGAAGCATTTGAAGACTCCCTGGTCTGGTGAATATCTGTCTAATTGATAATGGCTTTGTTAGCTTCTTGTAAACCAAGGAAGTGTAACTATGACCTTGTGTTTTATTTTGAGCCCTTCACTGGTGATGATCAATGTTGTAACTTTATGTAAACCTTTTTTGTAAGTCGCTTTGGATAATCTGATAACTAAATAACCGTAAATTGAAATGTAATAGGAATCTTTACAATGGAGTCCTGTAAGGTTTTCTTTGGGGAAGAATGCATATTGCATTGCATTTATTTTCTTCTGGGTTCACCTATTTTTGTGATTTCCTGTCATATTATTATTACACATATACAGTATCACAGTTTAACTGGAATATCTGTGGTGATCGAAAAGCTAATTTATGAACGGGACAGCTGTGCTAAAGAGTCTTATTACATTAAAAAGAACTGGCCACTCTGTGAGCAGTTGATTGCAGAGAAGTAAAGGCGTGGGATATAAACCACTTGTTGACCAACAAAGATATTTTTGCCTCATCTTCATTTAACTTGGACTGATCAAAAATTTCCTGAAAGCGATAAACATGAAAGGTGAAAGATTTTGATTTTTGAGACAGACGTTTCCATAAATAACTGATTTCAAGACTAAGGAAGGCATTCTTGCTGGTCCATAAATCATACATGTCAATGACAAGCAGTCTGAAGAATCTTCCAGGGGGGCCGGAGGAAATCGCATGGAAGGCATTCAAGAATATTGTTGAGAATTTCTGGTTGACTGCAGAGCAACAAGCTACGTCCAACTGGTTGACAGCATGTTTCAAGCATACAAAATCATGATGTGCAACATGCTGCTGTAGATTTGTTTTCTTCAGTTACACTTGGACTTCTTCCTAATCATAGTGTAGTCAGTGACTAACATTTCACCAAAACATGCCAATGATGGAAATGCAGTATCAGGGCAAGTGGACTCCATCAATGCTGTCTAACTACTGTTAGACACTGAAACAAGAAGCATCAGATGCTGAGTACAAGTGAAAATCAGCAGCAAAACATGCAATGTGTCATCCTTGAGTGATTAAACACACTAAACTCAACAAAGTTAATGAACTGTTTCTCCAAATTAGTATGTGTTACTGCCAATCTGAAAGATGTTGTGTTCAGATTGAAGCTGTCTATCATAATCACCAAAAAAAGATATTTGAAAACATTTCTTGACCAGTGTTACTGAACCAGCCCATCTTTGAGGTTGATAATGGAAAACACAGAGGAAAACCAAACATGTGAAGAACAAGCAAACTTCACAAGGACAGGAACCCTACACGGGATTCTAACTAAAGTCAGTGGATACACATGGCAGCAAACCTTACCACTGTGTCACAATATCATCCCGTTTAATAATGAACTTTACAAAACAGTATCTGCAAAAACCATGAAAGAACTCCATTGTGATCAGCCAAGCAACTCTCTCTTAAAATATAATTGTTCTGTAATGGCACTTTACTGAGTTGCGTGGTTCCTCTTAGAGCCATTGTTTCATTCTGTGATGGGTTCTATTCATATGAAATTGGTTCATTCAGCCTTGAAAAGGTTCCTGCACTCTCAAAAATGAAGGAGCCAAAGTGGTTCTTCAAAGCAATGCCATAGGGGAACCATTTTTAGCTCCCTAAAAGACCCATCCTCATGAATGTTCCAAAAAGAACCATTTATATATTTAGATCTGTAACAGACTCCATACAGTGAAAAACCATGAATAGATGGCAACAGATCTGTAAAATACGAATAGTTCATGATTTCAAAAGGACTCTTGCTGCATACGTACAGTAACACGGGCTAAGTGCAGGTTTTCTTAATTTGTTAGTGTCCTGTTAGGTAGTCTATCATACATTAAAGATTTCTTTTTTTTTCTACATATTAGTTTTTTAATGGACAAAGAATCAAACAACCTCATCCAGAATGAAATGGTGGCCCATCAAGCAATAATTCTATGAGGAACCACACCACCCGGTAAAGAACCATAAAGTGCCATTAAAGAACCAGAATTTTTAAGAGTGTAATATACAGTACGAGCAAAACAGAAACCGAATAGGGTACTGATCGATCAAGAACTTCACTGTGCTATTGTGTGCAGCAAGAGTCCATTTCAAATCAGGAGCCCATTAGTAGTTTACAAGTCTGTTGTTGTCTATTCGTGGTTATTTATGGAGCCTGCAACAGATCTCAGTTAATAAATGTCCTTTCTGGAACTTTCATTTGGATGATTCTTAAGGCATCCAAAAATGGTTCCTCTATGGCATTGCCCTAATGGACTACTTTTTTTATAGAGCGCGGCCACTCTTTTTTTGTGTCCATTTTGTTATGGTATCTGGATGAAAGACTTTGTTATATTGCTTATTGTTTGGAAGTGTAGACATCCCACTACACACAAAACACAAAAAGATACATTTTTCTTGTCTTTCTTTTCCTAATTTAAACAAAGCTTGTCTTCAAAGGACAATATTGAGTGCAGAGTGAGTGTGTTGTCCTCATTGTAAACTGGCGCAGTGACTGAACATTTTAGTGAGTGATTGATATCAGTGTTGGAAGCACCAAAGAGTGAAGCCCCCGCTGTGTGGCGGGTTTAGTGGCAGGAATTGCACAGGAAAATAGCCATGCATCACGAAACGGCAATAGAGACGGACACGTGCAGGATTCCCAGGAGTCTGTCTTCCATTTACGAGCGCAGACTGGTCACTGTAGCTTAGTCTCCATTCATGTATTTATTTATTTTCTGCTGTGCATTTACTTTCAGAAGAACTGTTTTATGTTGTGCATTTTGGAAAATCTCAGTATTACAAGTGAAAGTAGCTGACTAGAGAAGAATTGCACATGCCTGTAATTCTAGCATGAAGGTATAATTCTTGCTTTTCCTCCTAAATTAGATCCTGAGGTGATGTATTGAAGGTGTTAAACTGAAGGATTCATCACATTTCTACATGCAAAGTATATTTGTAGCAGTGGTGCCTGTACTGTACATCCAGTGATGTTTTTGTAAAAAACATTTATTTTCTGTATAGCATTTCTTCCAAGTGGCTTGATTTAAAGATATAATGCAAAAAACTAAACTAAAAAACGTATATGTACTGTATTAACATACAAATCCAGTTAAACACACAGCAGAATGGTAGAAATGATTTACAAACCATTACGATCTCTTGCCTGCATAATCCAATTGGGTGCACCAGAGCCTCTTCAGGCTGCATTGGGTACAAGGCATGGACCATCTAAGTCAATAACCAGTTCCTTGGTTTACGCTAATGTTAAGAGGCTAATAAATTTTCTTTGCACCGAGAAACAAACTTCTCCATGTCACTCTTATCCAATGTCTGATCCACCTTATCAGTACAACCCATAAGTGCAGAATCGTCTGAGAATTTCTGCAAGTGACCTGACCTGCTGTTATATTTATATTCAGAGGTGTGCAGAGTGAAGGGAAAAGGAGATAGGATGGTTCCTTATGGTGTTCCAGTGTTGCACACATCCATATCATAAACACAGTCCTTGAGCACTACAGTAGTCTTCTTCTTCTTTTTCTAAAGCTTTTCCCACTTGCATGTAGGGTTTCTATATTTGACCAGCCTCCTCAACTCTCGTCTGTTGTACATACATTTCCTCATCTGATACCATTTTCTCAACTTACAGTAGATCCCCTTTCACGTGGTCCAATTACCTTGCCTTAGGTCATTCTCTTCTCCTCCATTTTCATGATTCTTCACCACACACTGTTTTGCTCACTTCTCATTACATACCTGTACCATTTTAATCTTTTTCTTGTGTTTCCTTTGGAATTTCCCCAACTTTAACTCCACCTCTCATTCTTTCATTCCTGATCTTATCAAGTTCTGTTACTTCATATATTTCATCTCAACATTCCCATCTCTGCAGCATCCCATTTCCTTTCATGCACCTTTGTAACTGTCCAGGTTTCTGGTCCATACAACAATGCTGGTCTGACTGCTGTTTTATACACTTTACCCTTGACTCTTTGCACTAATTCATATGTCACATAACACTCCCAATACCATTCTCCAGGTTTTCCAACATGGTTGCATTCAATGATTTGATTCCAGATCAAGCCCTCCATTCTCCGTTATTCTTGATCAAAAGTAACATACAGTACTAGAGTAGTGAAAAATGAAAATTCAATAATGTTATGCAGGTTTGGCTAGCAGGACTGAGATCCCTTTTTCTGGTAAGGTGAGCGCTCCTTTTGGTGTACTGCAACTGTACTCTGGCCAGATCTTTTAAGGGTCAGGCAAGCTGCCTACTCTCCTATGGCTATGCAGGAATCATACACCCAACAACACACTCTGTGACTGAGGGATACTAGCAGTGCACCAAGCATTGCGTGCAGTAACTTTCAAATATACAGTACAAGTTTGTAGTGATGTGAGTCTTAGGTTCAGAACAACCTTTATTTTCCAAGAGGGAGTCAAGCTAAAGTTAGAAAATGGGATTTATCAGAAAATGGAATGAACCTTAACAAAACTGATAATGTCATTTCTCAATGTTGTCTCCACCCTTCTCAATGCACTTACGCCACCTGCCTGGAAATGCCTGGATTACAGCAGAATCAAAGCTTTTGTCTTGTCCTCGCAAGCACTCGTGCACCACTTTCTTCACGTCGTCATCTGTCTTAAATTGACAACCGCCCAGATGTTTCTTTAGTGGTCCAAAAAAGGTGGAAATCACACGGTGCCAAATCTGGGGAATAAGGAGGATTTGGAAATACCTCAGACTTCAGTTTCTCCAGACAAGCCTTGGCGTTCATAGCAGAATGTGGGCAGGCCGTTTGGGCATTATCTCGCAACAAAAGGACTCCTTGAGACAACAGACTAGTGACTGCAGTACCCCTCGGCATGTAGTGTTTGACAATAACTTGGGTGCAAGTGTGGTTAAGAGGACAAGACAAAACCTTTTATTCTGCTGGAATCCAGGCACTTCCAGTGCATTGAGAAGGGTGGAGACTCCATTGAGAAATGACACGATCAGTTTTGTTAAGGTTCGTTCCATTTTCTAATAAATCCCATTTTCTAACTTTAGCTTGTCTCCCCCATGCATATATCTCATTTCACTTGAAACCACCATTTGAAATCTTCTTGCACAGGCAGGTTAAGTGACTTAACCAGAGTGGAGGCCACAGCCTTAGTGTTTACCCTGTAATGCTTTAGAAACTATTATATGATTGGATACCCATGCACTGAGGCTCCCCATCCATTGCTTTGTTGGCCATCGCTGACGCCTGTAGGAGTGAATAAGAAATGCCCTGATTTACAGCGTGGGGGTGTAAAACGTGTCCTTTTTGGAATCTGACCAACTACTCCTGCTGCTCTCCAGGTACATACAGTTTGTGTTCTGTAGAGCACATTTTACAGGGCAGCTTTGTTTAGTCACGCCGCTTGTGTTCCAGACGACTGCTGCCTCCCAAGCTTTGTCTAATGACTTCTCTAAGCAGGCACCTGACAGGCAGTTCTTTGATAACTATTAATTGTTGCAGGGATTCTCGCCACGGCTTCTGTCAATGAAGATTGACGTCATCGCCATCGCCTGTTTGCAGATAGCGCGGGGATGCTTACCGGTTTCATTGTGCAAAATGTAATGGGGCAGCGGGGAACGGCAGGTGCGCGGGACTGGCACGGGGTTTTTGGTTGTTTTATTCTTTGATATGTTGTCATTTTTTTCTGCAATTAATCTATTAAATGTACGTTTCTTTTTTTTTTATCTTTCTTCCTGTCACCGGATTTCTTCATTTTTACTGTTGAGTGGTCGTCTTTATTAGCACGGAATTGAAACGCTGCTTCCACCAGCACAAAATCTTTCCTTCTAAATGCATTCTCGAATAATTCCTGCTTGTACCGCAGTACGGCTGTGTTAATTAATGAGCAACTTTCAAGTACCTACCAGTGCATGATATAGTGCCTTTCACTTCTTTCTAAATGCATTTTCGACGCATTCCTCCGTTTAGTATAAAAAAACTACTTAAATATACCACCTATTTAGCAATTAAATAGTGCCTGTCTGTTCTTATTTTTAAATATATTTTCGAAGAATTCCATCACAGTACGGCCGTGTTTATAATAAGAATTTTTTTGGGTACCTATCAATTATATAGTGCCTTTTGTTTCTTTCTAAATGCATTCTCGATTAACGTCTCCTGTCGTGTTTATTAATAAACAACTTTAAAGTGCCTACTTATATCAATTATATAGTGCCTTTCATTTCTTCTTGCTTTCCTTAAGGATTCCTCCTACCGTGCTTATTACTAAGCAACTATAGTTTATCCCCCAATTTGTAAATTATTTAGTGCCTTTAAAGTCTTCTTTCTAAATGCATTCTCGAAGAATTCATCCTTGTATAGCAGTAAGGCCGTTTTTATTATAAGCAACTTTAATTTACCTCCCGATCCATCAGTTATATAGTTAGTTAGTTTCTTTCTTTCTTTTTCTTTCTTTTTTTCAGACTTGGAGGGCAGAGACACTGGAGCCAGCTTATATAGACCAGCGTTGAACAAAAGAATTGGCGATTTGCAATGGCGTGTGCTGCACGGCATCATTGCTGCTAATTCTTATGTCTCACTGATTGATCCTTCAGTTAAAAGACAAATGTCATTTCTGTGGAGAGAAAGTCACCGTCTTCCACCGTTTTCTTTTATGTAGTAGACTTAGACCTCTTCTAAATATTCTTAACTCTGTCTTTAGTGTTCTTAACTTGCCTTTTAATGAGTGTGTATTTATTTACGGTAAACCGGAAATAATAATGAAAAAGAATGTCGAATTGGCAACTTTCTCATTGGACAGACCAAGCTGGCTGTTCATATGTCGAGAAAAGAGAAAGTCAAATAAGCATATCGACATTAGAGAAATATTTCAGCTGACTTGTGAAAGCCAGAGTATACTTAGAATATAAATTCCACAAAATGACCACAGATGCAAATTCTTTTAAGGAGAGATGGCGTGTTCATGAGGTCATTTGTAGGGTTGAGGATAATGAGTCGATTTTTCTTATTTGAAATACGAATTAAATATTGGTTTCATGTTGGGGTTAGTTGGGTTGTTCTCTGCTTGTTACTATAATGTAAGTGATTTATTGATTACGGGTTAATAAAGTTTAATTCAAAACTCTTTCTTTCTTTCTAAATCCATTCTCGAAAAGGTCCTTTTTGTGCGGGTGTACGGTTGTGTTTTTTAGCAAATAATTTTTAATATGCTAAGCTATCTATTATTTAGAACCTTTCTTTCTTGACTGGTTATTTATTTCTGATATTAATGGGAATATGTATAATCAAGATGAATGTATGATTGGTAAATGCCTCATTGGACAGACCAAGCTGGCCATTTATACGTCACAAAAAGATAAACTGAAATCAAACAATGTGATATGATCAAAATATTTCATGGACTGGTAAAAGCCAGGGCGTTTTAAGAATATAAATTCTACGAAATGATTGAAAATGTGATTTTTTTTGTGGAAAAATGATGTGTTCATGAAGCAATTTGTAAACTTGGAGATAATTAATTGTTTTTTCTTTTTTAATATATGAATTAAGTGTTGTTTTTTGGGGGGTGAGTTGGGGTTTTCTTTGTTTGCTTTACTTTTGCTTTCTTTCTTGCTTTACGCAATCTCGAAGGATTCCTCCATTTTAACAGCATAGAACGGCCGCTTTTATTAACACTGAATCATTTGATTTATTCTGTAGTCAATCCATCAGTTAGGTTTTATTTTATGTATGCCTTTCCGATGACTTTGTTAAGGTATTTTTAATCGATGTTACCAAATGATACAATTAAAGCAACGCAAGCCATTTGTGAAGTGCACTCAAGAATTACTAAATTGTGCGGGGGAGCGGAGGAACAACTGAAAGGCACTCAGTTCACGTCTGAATATCGCTGATTCGAAATGGTTTATATTATGAAAAAAAAAAGACCTAAAGTGACTTAGTTCCTTAGCTAAATTGACGAGAATATGGAGGGGAAAAAGTGAAAAAGTGTAGTGGTGGCTGGAGCCGCAAAATTTGACACAAGGGAAAAATCAGTCTTGGAAATCCTCGCACACCGCGGGCCAATTAACTTAAGCCGCTGGTTTCTTGGGCGACATAACATTCGGAATCGATAGGGGGCGCGGGTCCCAAGTCGGCAGGATCAAACAAAAGGCTGAAAAAAAAACGGGCCCACTCACCCACACCCAAACGCTGCAAATTAAACATAACCTGCGTGCGTCTTTATAATGTTTTAGTTGTGTGATTATGAGATTAAAAGTGTCATTTGTATTCAAATCCTCCTTAAACTGATATGTGCTTTATTATTATTACTATTATTATTATTGTTATTATTATTATTATTATTATATTCATACTTTTAAAGATATAACAGCTAACAAAATCAGGTGAAAATCTTGGCTTTATTTTCTTTCCAGGCAGTGAGTGTTTTCTTTATTTTATTTGATGTTATTTATTTATTTTTTGCTTTTCTATATGCCAGCCGCATCACCCTGTCCAGGCAGGGCAGAAGATAACAAGCAGCTTAGAGTCAGACTGTACATTTATCATGGCTCAAAATCTGACAGTTGTTTTCTAATTTTACAGCAACAGCTTTCCCTGGGTAGGAATAAAAAATCCCTTTCAGCTGCAAGTGAAGAAATATTGGAAAACAAACAGGCATCACACAGCCTCGGGATAGCAGACTGGCACTCGCCCAATCACCTGAATCTAAGAGAACAGATGAGCTTCTCTGTCAGGGAGTTAAACAGACATGCTGCCAACGAGGACACATTCAACAGCACAGAAAACAACCCCGGATTTTTTTTCCCCTACTTTTTCTTCCTTTTTAATAAATAACCGTCTTTATGACCTTTCAGAGATCACAGAGTCACAGCATGGGGGAATGAATCCCCAGGTAAGTAATCAGTAGAAGAAGAAGAAGAAGAAAGAGGAGGAGGAAGAGGATGACAAGTAGAGGCTATCAAAGGATGTCTTGCATATCTCAAAAAGACTGAAGTGTGGTCTCATTTTGAATAGTTAAAGGTGAAGGCTATACCCAGTAAAGAATGTTCAGTTCTACAATTTGTTTCTTTTATATAGTGCCTTTCATAGTGAGCACTATCAGGACGGGCTTGTCTGAACAGCACAAACACACCAGTCTCCAGCCATCTACAGGGAATGCTAGCAGAACATGCATTCTACATGCCTAATAGCTCTTATTGATACTTACATATAAGCTATTCTTTAAAAAAAAACAACTTTTATATTATTTAGCACCTCTGCATAATGAACAATATCTCAAGGATCTTTAGGCAGTTATATTTACATTGCACTTTTCTCACTACTCAAAGCACTTTATAAAGCCAGTGCAGAGCCACTCCATTCACCATCAATGCGTAGCGTCCACTTGGATGATACCACAGCAGCCATTCTTGTGCTCTTATGCTCACAACACATTAGCTATTATGTGGTGAAGGGGTGCGAGAGAGAGATAAATAGGCAATAAGGGCCAGGGGATGACTAGGGGGCCATAATGCACTAACCTATGATGGCCAATTTAGCCACAACATCAGAGTACACCCTAATCTTTTCAATGGATGCCCAGGGATCTTTTATGACCACAGAGAGACAGGATCTCAGTTTTATATCTCATTTTTTATACTGTACAACACTTTACAAGTATAGTAATATTGTGTAATATTTTACATCTATTTTCACAGCTGTTGTACACTCTTAAAGATAATCGTTCTTTAATGGCATTTTATGCTTCTTTACTAGGTTATGTGTTTTTTCATAGAACTATTGCTTGACAAAGCACCAACTCCTTCTGGGACGGCTTCTTTGCATATGAAGGTGGCTGCTTGTGCTTTGAAAAACTCCTTAATATGTAAAGAAAAGCTGAAACTCTTATTGTATGATAGAATACCTAGCAGGTCATTAAGAGAACCTGGAAAGGGCCTGTGTTATTGTATGCAGCAAGGTCCTTTTAAAATCAGCAGCCATTGCTATTTCACAAATCTGTTACCATCTATCCATGGTTAATAATACCATGGAGCTTGATTCTTCTCTATATATACTGTATATATAAAATCCAACATCTGTTTGTCTGTCTGTGCGTCTGTCTGCTTTTCACGAGAGAACTACTTAGCGGATTTAGCTTGGGTTTTTTCCTATAATTTGGTTAAACATTCTTGTTGATTTTGTGACTTCTCTCATCACAATAAGTATCATAGTTCGCTTATGGTACCAATTTATTTGCATGAATCTGAGAAAGACGCAGTGGGACTGGACCCTCCTCACTCATGCACCAGCCTCAGGGCATGTACTTCCACTTAGCTAGCGAACGATAGAACTACTTAATGGATTTAGATTGGGTATTTTTTCTAGAATTTGCTTGAACATTCCATTTGATTTTGCAACTTCTCTCATCACTCTAAGTTTCATAGTTCACTTGCAGGAGAGATATATTCACGCTAATCCAAGACAGAGACTACAGGACGAGGAAAGGGGGAAGTGTGACGTCAGGAGTAGGGAGCCAGGTAGGGCCTTCCTCACTGTCCTGTTTCACTTCTACATGGGCAGAGCCACAGGGGATGGCTAGTGTTTAAATAAAAATGGTAGTGTGTGTGTCTGTCTGTCCGGCCTGGAAGTGAGAGGTGGAGTTGGGGTAAGGACTCCACCTCCGAGGAAATAGAAACTCGTTTAGCCACTAATACAAAAGTGAGGCTAGCACATCAGCAAAACAAAACCTTCAAAAAAAGAGACACTCGCTCATTTCAATTTTTGTTTCTGACGATTTCAATAGTTTCAGGCTTTTTATAGCATGGGCTTACATAGCTAGTATTTAAATAAATATTACAGCTCTTTCTTAAACCTTCCTGTGGATGACTCTTTTGAGGACCAAAAATGCCATATGGAATCACTCTGAAGAACCACTTTGACACCTTTATTTTTAAAAGTGTACTGGCGCAGGGTGGAGACTGAAGAGAGTATCCTGTGGTTAAGAGTCCCCTTCTTCACCATTACAACACAGTGCCTAACAACAGACTATGCTCTGCCAGTCCATCATATTTTATTGCTTGTCGTGAGGCTTTGTCATACTTGTTAGATTATTAAATATAATACTGTTCTATAAAGCTCCTTGTGATGACATATGTTAATGGGGCTGTATAAATAAAAAAAACTGAATGATTATTCAATACAAAGTTACAAGAACCAGGAATCAAGTTGAGCCGTCAACAGGAGCCAACCCTGGATGGCATGCCAGTCCACCAGAGACAATCACATACACTCTCACTCCATCCTTCCCTCCATTGTCTGCTCTCACTTTGTCCTGTTCTGTGTCAAGGGCTTGAGGCAAATCCAGCAGCATTGGGCAAAACTGAGGAATGAGCTTCAGAAGGGACACCAGTCCATCACAGTCCCATTCACACATATCATTAATCAGTCAATCCATTTGCTGTGCCTGTTTTTTCCATTTTCCATTTGGGGGATTAGCACTGTACCCAGCAGCGTCAGGAACAAGCACCCATGCATTCAGAGACTCAAAACGGACCTGGAGAAGAACTGCAGACCAAAAATCAAAGTGGGCTTTGATAACCAGAGAGAGAAAATTATTCAAAAAATGAATTCAAAAATACATAGCAAAACCCTCAGAACCCAGATACCAAGCACTTGCAAGAAGGTTTTAGGAAAATTTTAATAAACTGATAATGCAAGACAATATGCACAGATGCACAGTCAAGCTAGAACAGAAGTGGGCCTTCCCCAAACCGCTGTCACCAAGTCAGAAGTGCAAAATTGTCTAAAGTATCTTTGAATGCTGTAGCATTAACAGTACCCTTCACTGCAACCAAAATGTATAGCCCAAACCCTGAAAAACAGCCCAAGACCATTATAAGTCCTCCATCAAACTTTACAGTGGGCACTAGGTTCTCCAGAAGGTAGTGTTCTCCTGGCATACACAAGCTCAGATTGGTCCATCAGATTGCCAGATAGTGAAGCATGAGTCACCGCTCCTCCAACAGCAGTCTGATTTACACCACTCAAGCCGATATCTGACATTGTGCTTATTGATCTTATACTTGTGTGCAGCTGCTTGGCAAAGGGAACCCATTTCATGACGCTCTTGATACATGAAGTTCTTGTGTTGATGTTGCTTGAAGGGACAGATTGTGAGTTGTGTTGTCAGTAACACCTTAGGCTTAGAGGATCAGAGATTTTATGTGCTATGTGCTTCAGCACTTGGTGACGCTGTTCTGCAGGATCTACTACTTTGTGGCTGAGCTGTTGTCGTTCCTCAATACTTCCACTTCACATTAATAGCACTTACTCATGACTGGGGCAGATCTAGAAGAGCAGATATTTCACATACTGACTTGTGGTAAAGCTGGCATCCTATGACTGTGCCACATTTACAGTCATTCAGCTTTTTCAGTACGACCCATTCTTCTACCAATGTTTGTCAATGGAGATTGCATGGCCATGTGCTTGATTTTATGAACATGTTGACGGTGAAACATCTGAACTTAATAAACTGAGGAGTGTCCACATGCTTTTGGCCATATCTCTATATCTCTATATATATAAATTCCAACGTCTGCCTGTATGTCTTTTCATGAGAGACCAACTTAACAGATTTAAATTGGATTTTTTTCTATAATTTGCTTTAACATTGCAGTTGATTTTGCGACTTCTCACATAGCGCTAAGAATTATAGTTCACTTACAGTAGCAATATGTTAGCAATAATCTAAGACAGAGGCAGTGGGCTTAGGGGAGGGGGAAGCATGACGTCAGGAGTGGGGAACTGGGCAGGGCCCTTCTCATTGTCCTGTTTCATTACTACACAGGATGGAGGACAGCTAGTAATGTACATAAAATCCAACGCCTGTCTGTCTGTCTGTCCGCTTTTCACGGGAAAACTACTTAATGGATTTAGATTGGGTTTCTTTCTATAATTTGCTTGAACAATCCAGTTGATTTTGTGACTTCTCTCATCACATTAATTATTATACTTCGGTTGCGGCACCAATTTATTTGCTTGAATCTGAGATACAAGCTGCAGGCCAAGAGGAGAGGGAGAGACAGAACCTCAGGAGTAGGGAGCCACGCGGTGCTATCCTAACTAGCATGCCAGCCTCTATTCGAGTCAGTCTACCTCTCGTCACGTGTTAGAGCATACTTTGCCTCCGCTTAGCTAGCGATACCTGTTTCTTCAGCAGACATTATCATCTAGAGATTTTTAAAGAGTAACGTTTGACGTTTTTAAAGGAGAGATTGGAGCTATGTGTGTTTTAGAAGGTTCCTGCTCATTGGCAGAGATATCAAAGCCACTTGCTCTTCTCCCCACGCTGAACACAATCAGATACAGTGGTGATGTTTGACGTTGGAGAGTACCTACCTTCTGCTTGGCCAGAGATACCTTGCCAAATTTTTACATTTTTGTGAACATTCTTGCTCCTGATAGCAATATCAACAATATTGTATATGAAGAGGCCCTCAGATATGAAAGCTATCAATATAAATTCTTCTCAATACAAATTATTACTTTTCTAAAAAAAATTGTATTGATTTTTAAGGTTTGTCCTGTTTCACTACTAGGCAGGCGGAGCCACAGGGGACAGCTAGTAGTGTATATTGTACTGGCTTAGGGTTGGATCTTGTCTTTCAACCTATGATGTGGTGGCTCCAGGCCCCTATTTGATTAAGCACATTCAATAAATTTGTATGTACTGTATGTACGGAACTGTATATCGTATTGTCTACTGTATAGTATAATTAAATTGCTGTAACACCTAGACACATTATGAGTATTGTGTTACCTGGCAATAAAGGTTTATTCATTGAAGTAATTTAAAACATCAGACTGGATGCAATTTTTTTCAGAGCTATAAACTCTGAATGAGCACAGGCAAACAGAACAACAGATTTGTCACTGCATGTCAGATGGAATAGATCCCGTCAAGCCCTGTACTGAAATTGACATATGAATGAACAAGAAAGAAAAGAACGACGATCAATGACAATCAGACCAAGTTCTGCATACTGTGTAAATTCTACTTTATTGTTGGCTATGTTTTTCAGTACTTTAACTCAGGACGCAGGTAAGGTTTCTCATTGTATTACTCATTTTATTACATTTGTTGTGGATTAGGATCACATTTGCAGTGTGACAGTCATCAGGTACTTTTCTACATGAAGAGATTACAGGAACATATTGACCCCACACTGTACACCCCAAAGAGTCACCTTAATTGGTGACTCTAATTTGGCCACCAAGGAGTGAGGGTGGGTGTGCCCTGCTAAGGTCAGCCATCTATATTACTGTCTCTTCAACATCAATGATAAAACCCTATCAGGCTCTGCCACTCAGCTTGTCTATTACCCAAAGCACATCAGCTTCTTCTTGTTTTAGGTTTTTTTTCACCTGAAGACATGACCATTTTTTTTTTGTAACAGAAGACTCATTTGATCTTTCCTGTATCAGCACAAATGCTTAGGAGACTTCTTCAAGGCTATGAAGGGATAAGCAATACCACCCCGAGCAGAGATGGGCTGCTGTTTCTAACTTCATCTCCTTTTCCAACCCCCAGTTCGGAGGTTCGCCAACTGGAGAATAAGTGACCTGCCCACAAAGCTCCGCCCCTTCAAAGACAACACTATAAAAATCTAGAGGCCGCTGGAAGTCTCTGTTAATTATGAACCTGCAGCTGAGGAGTATGAAGCTTTCCTCCAGGATCATCTTTTGTTTAAAATAGCAGCAGACCATATTTTATGCCCACAAGTGCACACTTTCTTTTCCATTTTTTTCACTTTAAACTGGGCTACTGAAATGTTATTTTGTCTACACCTGCTCTTTCACTCACTCCCTTTCCATTTGTTGTGTCGAGATTTTGTTTTTTACATTAGGTTTGTAAGTTGATTAAACATTTTTTGTCAATTTATATATTATTTTGAGTATTATTTACAGTTTGTTTATTTTATCATTTGTGGTCTATAGCCGGCTTGTCACCCTGGCCAATACCCCCAGGCCTCCAGATGGAGCTCCCCCTGCAGCATGGAGGTGCCCCGGATACCAGCAGTGAAATATTGGACTATGGAGTTTTCCCCTACAAACCTGCTGGATACCCCCGGGGCCAACAGAGGACGCTGCAGGGAGGCCCAGGGAGTCATAAATGCCCTATAACCCGGAAGTGCGTCGTAGGCAAAGCGACAGCGGAAGTGACGTACTTCCAGGATGAAGAAGAAGACTTTTTATCTGACCCGGAAGTGATAAGAAATCATGGACTGAAGGATGGGAAACACTTCCGAGTCAGGGACTATAAAGGACTATGGGAAATCCCCAGATGGGGGCTGAGCTGGGTGGAAGGGTGGCAACACGTCTGGGAGTGGTGGAGAGTTTATTATTGTGATTATTGGTTTGTTTATGAGTATTGTGAAGAGTAGGGTGCTTTGTGCACTGTGCAATAATAATAAAGTCAACATTTGGACTTTAACCTCATGTCTGATGTCTTGGTCAAGGGTTCAAGGGAGCGATAGTGCCCCCTATCTCTCACACATTGTTATGGTGATTTCATCATGTTGCCATTTTGAGCTGAGGTTTGTGATAGGTGGCCATGGCCATTACCTGGCTGGGAAGCCGGCTGGATGGAAGGACTAGGGGAGAGGGCATCTGCAAGGCATTACCTCCCCCGGGATGTTAGAGGGTAGACCACCTGGGTGGCTGTGGCACCATGGATTCACACAGGGCATGCTGCGAGTTGGCATTTGGCACAGCCGTGTTGGGTTCCATGGGGTTTGCCAGGGGGGGCTGTAGAGCCCTACTTTCCTACTTTGGGCTTTCAACACACCTGGGAGTGATTCCAGAGTCTGTTTAACAAGCCACCTGGTGTTGTCCCGGGTGCAGCTTACAAGGAGCCAGCTACTTCACAGAAGAGAACCTGAATCAGGAGGAGGTGGAAGAAGGTGTGGAGAAGGAAGGGCATTGCAAGGCTCTAGAGGAAAAGGATGGAGTTTTACTCTGCTTATGACTGTTGGTATGGGTCGGGAAGCCTTTCCCCAAATAAAAGGCTTTGTGTTGGACTGAATTGGTGTCTCACCAACAACAACATTTACTTATACAGCACATTTTCATACAAAAAGTAGCTTAAAGTGCTTTACATAATGAAGAATTGGAAAATAAAAGACACAGTAAGAAAATAAAATAAGTCAACATTAATTAACATAGAATAAAAGTAAGGTTCAATGGCCGGGGGGACAGAAAAAACAAAAAAGCTCCAGATGGCTGGAGAAAAAATAAAATCTGTAGGGATTCCAGACCATGAGACTGCCCAGTCCCCTCTGGGCATTCTACCTAACGTAAATGAAACAGTCCTCTTTGGATTTAGGGTTCTCACGGAAGGACTTGATGATGATGGTCACGTAGACTTCTGCCTTTTAATCCATCCATCATTGTTGGAGCATCTTGAAGCTTTGAGTAGGTGGTGGTGGTGCAGGCCACCACTACAAATAAACCGGAAAAGAAACAGAGAGAGTAGGGTCAGTACAGATTTTAGAGCCACCATGAATAGTTATTATGAAAAATTGAACATACAGAGTATCAGTATTAAGTTAAATTGAAGTTATAAAAGGCCATGTTAAAGTAATGTGTTTTCAGCAGTGTTTTAAAGTGCTCTACTGTATCAGCCTGGCGAATTCCTATTGGCAGGCTATTCCAGATTTTAGGTGCATAACAGCAGAAGGCCGCCTCACCACTTCTTTTAAGTTTTGTTCTTGGAATTCTAAGGAGACACTCATTTGAGGATCTGAGGTTACGATTTGGAATATAAGGTGTCAGACATTCCGATATATAAGATGGGGCGAGATTATTTAAGGCTTTATAAACCATAAGCAGAATTTTAAAGTCAATCCTGAATGACACAGGTAACCAGTGTAGTGACATCAAAACTGGAGAGATGTGTTTGGATTTTCTTTTCCTAGTTAGGATTCTAGCAGCTGCATTCTGCACTAGTTGCAAACGATTTATGTCTTTTGGGTAGTCCTGAGAGGAGTGCATTACAGTAATCTAGTCGACTGAAAACAAAGCGTGAACTAATTTCTCAGCATCTTTCAGTGATATAAGAGGTCTAACTTTACTTATGTTTCTTAAGTGAAAAATGCTGTCCTAGTGATCTGATTAATATGCGATTTAAAATTCAGATTACAGTCAACAATTACCCCTAAGCTTTTTACCTCCGTCTTGACTTTTAATCCTAATGTATCCAGTTTATTTCTAATAGCCTCATTGTATCCATTATTGCCAATCACTAAGATTTCAGTTTTCTTTATTTAACTTGAGAAAGTTACTATTCATCCATTCTGAGATACAAGTCAGACATTGTGTTAGTGAATCAATAGAATCAGGGTCATCAGGTGCTATTGATAAGTACAGCTGTGTGTCATCAGCATAGCTGTGGTAGCTCACGTTGTGCCCTGAGATAATCTGACCTAACGGAAGCATGTAGATTGAGAAGAGCAGCGGACCCAGGATAGAGCCTTGTGGAACACCATATCGGATATCATGTGTCTTTGAGTTGTGATTACCACAACTAACAAAAAAGTTTCTCCCTGTCAGGTAGGATTCAAACCAATTTAAGACACTGCCAGAGAGGCCCACCCATTGACTAAGGCGATTTCTAAGAATATTGTGATCAATGGTGTCAAATGCAGCACTCAGATCTAAGAGGATGAGAACAGATAAATGGCCTCTGTCTGCATTCACCAAAATCATTTACTACTTTAACGAGTGCAGTTTCTGTGCTGTGATTTGTTCTAAAACCCGACTGAAATTTATCAAGAATAGCATGTTTATTAGGTGGTCATTTAACTGCATAATGACTGCCTTCTCCAGAACTTTACTTAAGAAAGGCAGGTTAGAGATGGGTCTAAAATTTTCAAGAGCGAGGGTCAAGATTATGTTTCTTAAGTAGGGGTTTAACTACAGCAGTCTTAAGACAGTCTGGGAAGACCCCCGTATCTAATGACGAATTTACTATGTCAAGAACATTATCAATTAGCACGCCTGATACTTCTTTGAAAAAATTTGTTGGTATTGGGTCAAGGACGCAGGTGGAGGGTTTTAATTGAGATATTATTTTTTGTAAATCAGGTAAATCTATCCTAGTGAAAGAGTTTAATTTGTTTATAACAGGATGCTGGGGTTTAGGAGGATCCTTAGTGTTGGGGAGATATACTATGTTATTTCTAATATCATTAATTTTTTGATTGAAAAATACAGCGATAGCCTCACAGGTTTTACTGGAAGAACTTAGGAGGCATTCCTTTGAGTTACCTGGGTTTAGTAGGCGATCAATTGTAGAAAATAAGACTCTGGGATTACTAGCATTGTTATTTATAATCTTAGAGAAATAGCAGCGCCTCTCAAGACGGACAGTGTTATTGTATTCTGTTATTTTAACTTTTAATATTTCATAGTGGATAGTAAGTTTAGTCTTCCTCCATTTACGCTCAGCTCTACGGCATGTTCTCTTTAAATCAGACACTCTTTGGGTCTTCCATGGTATAACAATGCTAGAAGATTTTTAACTGTCTTTTCAGGTGCAACTATGTCAACAGCAGCTCTCACTTTACTATTAAATTTTTCCACCTTATTATTTAAATTATCCTCTCTATTATAGTTGGCACTATAAACGGACTGATTGCTTAGAATGTTTGTAAGTTTTAAAGCTGCTGATGAGTCAAAAAAGCGTTTTTTAACAATATGCTTCTCATGAGTGTTTTCTATCATTATTTCTATATTAAAAAGTAGAAGAAAATGGTCTGATAGACTAATATTAATGACCTTCTTTATATCAACTTTCAGTCCTTTAGTAATCACTAAGTCTAACGTATGACCTGCTTTATGTGTAGGCTGATTAACGAGCTGTCTCAAATCAAAAGAATCCAGGAGGTTCATAAATTCTTTTACTTTTAGATCACACTGATTATCTATATGAAAATTAAAGTCGCCAACTATTAGGAGTTTGTCATAATTAGTAATTAAAATTGACATTAAGTCAGAGAATTCCTCAAAAAAGACGTGTTGAATTTTGAAGGTCTATACATGGATAATACTAGAACATGAGAATCTCCATGGATAACAGCGGCGAGATACTCAAAGGACTTGAACTTACTAAAACTGACATCTTTACATTTGCCTGTTTGTGTCTCTGCCTGTTTGTGTCAGGTCAGGATGGTAGGTGTGCCCCTAGTTTCCACAAGTGTTACAGTAAGATTCCCCAATTCACACAAGATTTCATGCATTTGATGTCATTATGACATTAGTATTTAATATGACAGCATGCTATTCTCGACATCCAAGTTTACAGATTTTTTAAGCAAAAACCCAGCTACACTAGTGATTTTTATAAGGATAAAGGTATTGGGTGGCCAGAACTTTTGCTGTTGTTTTATTGACCAAAACATTAAGTCTTTAGAGTTTCTATTGGTACTGCAGTTCTTTTCTTCCAAAATCATTGAGCTCCCCACCCTGTCAGGAAGAGTGAGTACAACAGCTTTGCAGAAGAATCTCATTTCAGCCTCTTATACTTGCATTCTCATTCTTTCACTAATTACCAAGAGTAGGACTGTAGGTGATGATGGGAAAGTAGACTGACCAGTAAATCAAATCTCATTGTTTATTATGAAGGGATTACAAGTAGGTACCATTGCAGGTAGAAGAGAGTTAATGAACTTTTCTCAGCAGGAAGAGTTAACCACACAGTCATATAGCATATCCTAAAGGGCTACTGATAAGATGGCCAGGTGTGGACAGTGGGTGTGTACGTAAGATTGATTCATAATGGACTAACATCTTATCTAGTGTTTTCCCAGTTTGTGCATCATGCTATTATGAGAACCACTGCCTTACCAAAGCTCTAAATTGAATATCAAGGTTAGGTAATGGTTGGAAGAACTTTAACTTATTGTGACCAAAGGATCTCTTGATTCATTTTAATTTAGTGAATGCAAAATTTCTTATTCCAAGCAGTCTTTATTCCTCATTATAACTTTAAGACATGACAGGATCCTGTCTGCAAGCTCATTATGCGCTTGGGGTGCTCACCATCTGTGGTAATAGGCCAAGCAGTGACCATGACCAATAAGCCCACAGTTGAGAGTTCAGTGTTTTCTCCTTCGAAGTTTAAAGTCAGCACTTTGTGGAATCTAAAATAAGGGGCAACAGCTGGAAAAATTCTAAAGGGGACTAAAACTTTATCACAAGTGTGGCACACCTTTGTCGCCTATTGATGATCCTTACAAAGGTTTTGTGTTGCAAGTTTTAATGCGATTTAATATAATGCAATAAATGTCATTTGCAACAGAGATGCTGTGCACTCCTACATCAACACCTATAAATCAACAGCAGACAGTGAAAGAAAATCACATTTTCTTTTTATGTGTGCTGCTAAAACAGACATGATAGGAAGTAAACAGAAAGGCTCTGATAGCAAAGAAAGGACTTGCCTAAAAGGAAATTCAAAGATAATAAGTTCCAATATATTTAACCAAAAGCTAACATGATGAAGCAGAATAATTTACAAAACTAGAAAACCCAGTGAAAAAAAAAACAATAATTACTGCAAACTTCTAATAAACTCAGTGAACCGCTGCTAACTTCTTCTGTTTGGCAGATCTATAAAACCAGAGAGAGGATGCTGCAGCAGTGATACCAGGATCACCCCATTTCCTAGGGATAAACCCACAAAGTGCAAAGAACAGAAGTATATTTAAAAAGATAAAACACAGTCATCCATCCATCCATTATTCAACCCGCTATATCCTAACACAGGGTCATGGGGGTCTGCTGGAGCCAACATAGGGCGCAAGGCAGGAAACAAACCCCAGGCAGGGTGCCAGCACACCGCAGGGCATGCACACACACACAAACACACCAAGCACACACTAGGGACAATTTAGAATCGCCAAAGCACCTAACCTGCATGTCTTTGGACTCTGGGAGGAAACGGGAGCACTCACAGGAAACCCAAGCAGACACGGGGAGAACATGCAAACTCCACGCAGGGAGGACCCGGTAAGCAAACCCAGGTCTCCTAACTGCGAAGCAGCAGCGCTATCCACTGTGCCACCGTGCCACCCAGATAAAACAAAAATAACAAATTATAAGTGAAACAACAGAATAACATAAATGTACGAAAAAATAATAACTCAAAATTAACAAAACCAGAAATACAACAGAGAATGGATACAAGACAGGAAAAAAAGTGTTATTACTTGTGCCACAGACATGGCAAAAATAGTGAGAGGCCTCCAAAACTCTACAAAGGCAAAGCCTTTAACCTTTCCAGGCCAATACCAGTCTAGCTTTCTTCAACTGCCAGCAGTAGGCAAGGCCTAGCTAGGTCGTAAACTAAAAACAAAAATGGCATGAAGCTCAAAATACAAGTTAAATCCCATTATAGCGAATACCAAAGTAACAAAATTTTCAGAGTAATGAATGCTTCTTATGGGCCCGGACAAATCTTCATAGAACATCATGTTAAACGAATCTCGTTTTAATGAAATGTAAATCTCATGATAACAAATGCTTTTTCAAACAAAAATGGCCACCAATGATAATAATAAGATACAAAAAAATACTTAATGCCGCTGCAACACTTTCCATGTTGAGCCTCAGTAAACCTGCAGCAGGTTCTCTCGAAGACTGAGGCAGTCTGTTGCAATCTTTCTGGTCTCAGGCAGGCTTGGTGAGTGGGCAGGCGTGACAACATACACATAGCCAAATTCTAAGTTAGTGCTCCACTGAGTGTCCGATGGGTAGTTGTGTTGTGTGCAGATACCATACTGTTCGAGTTTCATACCGCTTCCCAAAGTTTTCTTTGACATGAACAAAATTAAGTGAGAAAGGATGACAGTTTATTAAGAAAGAAAAATGAAAAACGCTATAAATAGTTGATTCTGGAATTAAGAAAAAGGACATGGCGAAAGCATTTAGGATTCGCACCTTTATCTAGCGACTAGTTTTCATTCTGCATTTTCATACCTGTATTTCTAATAAAAAAGTTACGTCTAATGTCTCATTTTCATTCTCTATTCATATCTGTATTTCTGATAAAAAAAAATCTAACATCATTTTCATTTTGTGTTTGTACCTGTATTTCTTTAAAAAAATACATCTAACATTTTGTTTTCATTCTGCTGTCATATCTGTACAGTATCTATTTTAAAATGAAATATATCTAATGTCTCATTTTCATTCTGTGTTCATACTTGTATTAAAAAAAAAGTTACATCTAACATCTCATTTTCAAATATAATATTTTTTGCAGTTTAAGAAGCGCTGTTTTTTTATTCAGGTATTGTCAAGCTTGGGTCACAGAGTTGAATGAGAGACAGGAAGGTGAGTCCAGGTTTTCAAGGCAAATACAGATACTTTATTACTGTATAAAGAAGGCAGGTACAGTCTCAAGACTTCATTCAGAATAGGAGCTGTTAGGAGCCATGACAGGGGTAATCGTCCTGCTTTAGCTCCCATCTTCAGATTAGAAGAACAGGAATCATTATAACAGGATTCCACCTGTACAAGAGAAATCCCAAAATATGACAAAATGACCTACAAAAGAGTGGTGACCTATTTAGCCTTGGCTTGTGTAAAAAGGGGAAAAACAGAATCTTTCTAAATAAAAGGATTTATTACAGAAAAAGTTTGCAAAATACAGAAATAAGTTCAGAAGCGAGAAAAAAGGAAGCCAAAAGGTACTGCCCTAAGGCAAATCTGAAGCCAACAAGTCCCAAATACATAATCATTAAATCAATAACACATATGTAAAATCAATGAAAATAGCAAAACTCACAAGAAACTTTAAAACCACAAAATAATCCACCTGCTGAGTCACTCACTTGGACTTCTTAGGGAGGTTGAGGGAGGACCAATGCTGCGGTCGATTTACCTTCGGAAATTGGATGTCGGAGCTGGGAATGGCGTAATACTCAAGTTGATCGCATTCCAGTAAAACATTCGGAAAGCCAATATGGACGCATCCAGGAAAACCTTACTTGTTTTTGCTCCATCGGAATAAATAACAGTTCATAGCAACACATTACATGGTATTTTGCATATCCAAACACTGTAGCAGTAGACAGTACTGTGTGTTTGAATGATTTAATGAGACACAAAGAGACAGAAGTGCTAATAAACAGTGTAACAGAGCAACTCTTACTAAAGTTTGCAGTGTACATTGCCATTTTAGAGTAATATCATGATCTGAAGTCAGACAAACTCGGACTAGACAGACCAGTCCAAATTGGAAATCTGACGTAAGGGAGCATTCCAGTTGAAAATTCCAACTAGGAGCTGGGAAGTTCCCATTTAACTGGAACACAGCACAAGTAGCACTGAGGTCATGGTGGCTCAGCCTGTTGAAACTCCACCCACAAAGCTAAAGGAACATGCTGACATTTAAAAACATGGTGTATATTTAACCAAATAACAGAAAAAATCATACATATAAGACAAATAACCATTCATAATTAACAAAAACAACAAAAAACACATTTATATACACATAATAATGCGGTGGCTGTAACACAATATTTAATTGTTCTGTCTGATATACTGTATGTTGCATGTTTATATTGCTGTTTATTTTTTATACAGCTATATAATTATTGATACAGTATATGCTGGGTTTTATTAGCATTTAGTGATTTACTGTGTGGTTGCTGTATGTTTCAGCAACAGTGACACTTCTACAAATACATTTCATCGAACTGTTAGATAATGTGATAATAAATTCAGCTGAATTGAACTGAATCGGGTTCAAAGGCACCAGAACAAATTAAAATGCTAAGTTTTGTCATTTTGTGGAATGCAATAATATCATTGCCTTACCACCTTGTAGTGCCTGGGATTTGTGCTCATTTTTGAATGGGGTCCCTGCTGTGTAATGTTTCTTCTTTTCCCTTTCACAATTGTGATGTTGTACAGTTGATAAACTGCATTTAATTGGACCGGTTGGGGGAAGAGCAACTACACTCTAAAATGGAGTAGAGCGTTCCCAAAAGGACAAGACAATTCCCCGTATCCTTTGTGCGATAATAATATTTTATAAATCCCCACAACCATAAATAAGGATAAGTAGGCTAAGGAACCTGCTGAAAGGATGCTTAGTTCTCAATGACCAACAGTTAAAATTACCATTGGGCTGCTAACAGCGTTTATAAAAACATCAAGTGGAAAAAGTGTCAATAAGGATCCCTCAGTAGCACAGAGGATTTCCAAATGCAAGGGGTGGGACTTTTTGGAGTGCTCTTGCCGCATCCTAAAGGGATGTCTTGCAGCTGAGAATTTTGGTCTTTTTCCAAACCACTTGTAATTGCATTCAATAGACAGATAAAATCAAGAAATAAATCAACTGTTAACATAACAAGAGTGGCACTCGAGCTCTCTGTGGTCTGCCCAAAGGAATAATATTCTGGTGTGTTATTAGTTTGATTGATACCAGTTATTATCTAACATTACGGAAGAGAGCTGAGTTACCTTTTATATTTAGTTCTTTAAATTTAGTTCTTCTCGCTTTTTTGTGACTGTTGCTTTTCTGTCTATGGAGCATGTCTGTCTGTCTGTACGTAATTGCAGTTGCCTGAACTTCTAGTTTGCCATAGCCAATAACTCACTTAGAGATGACAGCTTAGATTGGTAGTTAATAAAAACAGACAAGGAAATAAAAGCCGACAAATTACATTTACGGTTATATATGCATTGGTTAAAGAATGTCCTTTCACTATCATATTTTAAATGGGTATCTTTTCACTGGTAAAATGACCAATGGCATCCACTTTAAAAATGTTTTCTGCTTTGAAAATCAATGAATTTAAATATTAAATAAACAAAATATATCTATACTGCTATATATGTATGAGTGAATGTACCTATATATTTGCAGCACATTAGAAATATATTTAGTGTGTTAAATTAAAGAACACAATTGCATATGACAAAAAAAACAGTTTTGAACTTAAGAGTTCCTAAAGCATAAACTCCCAAAAAACTGCCCAAAAATTCCCACTAAAGAGAAAAAATGTCAAGCCCAGCTAGTAATAAGAGTGTTTATAAATAAAAAGATTTATTCTTCACAAAAATGTTCTGTAACAAAAAGAAGCTCAGTGGGGCACAAAAGACAAAAAAAGAATTGCCTGAAAAGGCAAAGGCAATCCAAGACAAACAACAAAGTCTCAATACGAAATCTAAAGTGATGTCAAAAACCAAAGCACAGGTTCAAAATATCCACAAAATCACATAAAATCAAAGTAATAACTAAGGAGACCTCACCACACCACTAGCACATTCAAAATGAACTGCAAGGGACTGTGGGTTGCCCCTGCCTTTATAGAGCTGAGGGCAGTCCCTTGTGGTAAAGAACAGGTGGCACCGCCTTTTGGGGAACCAGAAACAATACACATGGCACATAACACACGCATAAGGAATAAAGCAAATAATTAACAAAAGTAACATTAACAAAAATCGAAAACTCAACAATGAACAAAAAAGAGAAAAACAAGAATATGAGCCCAAGCCACTGGAGGAAAATAGGCCGAAATACAACAAAACCAATCAAAAAATACTGCTGAATACAAAAACACAATGGTACCAATTACCATTCCAAAATGGGATTCTAAACTACAGTAAAACTATGTTGATAGGGAAAAGAGGTGAAGGCCTGAACCCGCATCCTCACTCTTCACAGGCCTCTTTCTTAACTACCGGGCAGTGAAGAAATTAAGTATGAAAATGGAGGCATGCATAGTTTCTTAATTCATTCATTTCATTCAGCTGAAAGTCATAAAACAATAAAGCTGGACATTTAAGGAAGTTAAAAAGATTTCAAAGTAATATTTCCCCATAAATAATTTGCCATTTCCATTTATCTAGAATTTTTTCAGCATCTGCATAACTGTAGTTTTTATTAAACTCATTGTTTATGGCTTTGCTGGAGTTTTTTGATTTAAATGGCAAATTTGACTTTTTTTTAACAGAGAGGGAGATTTCATAAACCTCTGCACAATTCTGACAAGGTGACCCTGGGTATTTCGGCATTGGCAAGTACAGTTCGGTGCCTTGCTTATCTATCTATCTATCTATCATCTATCTATCTATTGTGGCATCCGGCCGGGGCTGGAGCCCAGCCAGGACGCCCAGGAGGACCGGAGGAGGGCTTGTGCCTCCTCCAGACCGCGAGGGGGCGTCCGCCCTGGTTGTGTTGGGGGCCTCAGGTAAAGGGCTTGGAAGCCCAGCCCTGTAGGGACCCGTGGCCACCGCCAGGCGGCACCCCGGTGCCTGAATATCCCTGGAGCCCAGTACTTCCGCCACACCAGGAAGTGCTGGGGGGAAGACAACAGGGGACACCCGGACGGCTTCCGGGTACGCAGCCGGCACTTCCGCCACACTGGGGCGTGTCTACAGAGGAGTGCCGGGAAGCAGCTGGAGCCCATCCGGGTTCCTATTTAAGTTGCCGCTTCCCTTCAATTGAGAGCGGAAGTCGGGTGGAAGTGGACAGACCTGGAGAGAGGATTGGAGGCAGCCAGGAGAGAGGCACAAAGACTGTGAGGCCTGGACATTGGGGGAACGGTGCAAGAGGCACTGGGGTTTGTGGTGCACGTAGTATTAACTTGTAAATAGTGTAAATAAACAGTGTGTGGTGGAACTTACGATGTCCGTCTGTGTGTGTCCGGGTTCAAGTCCACATCTATCTATCTATCTATCTATCTATCTATCTATCTATCTATCTATCTATCTATCTATCTATCTATCTATCTATTTGTCATGACCACTAGGATGTATCTCTTCTTCTTCTTCTTCTTCTTCTTCTTCTTCTTCTTCTTCTTCTTCTTCTTCTTCTTCTCCCACAATACACAACACAATTCTTTTTCTTTTCTCCTCTACTCCTTCCCTGGCAAATGTTGCCATCCTCCTCTCCAAATTCTAACTCATTCAGAGTAGGTAGGAATAGCTGTTCCTTTTCAACCAGGACCTGGGAGATCTTCCTGCATGACAACATTGCCAAGAAGCATTTTCAGGTGAGGCAGAACTCCCCTGGTACAGGTGAGCAACCTCCTGGCAGCACTTAACTACCCCAACAGTGGTAGTGGGGTAGGGGCAGTGAGGTGAAAGAGAGAGAGAGAGAGAGAGAGAGAGAGACTGCCACTTTACTACAAGCCATCCTTGCAGTTGCAATTGAAGTCAGAAGTCCTTTCACTTACTTGGGCAGCAGGAGTTCCCTTTAGCTCAATAGCTGCTGATTACAGCCTGAGAGGCCTTGAGTTTCCAGTCAGGGTCCCCGTGATTTCTTGCCAGCCATGTGTATATCATTTCCCTTGGTTCCTCCCATCCTTGTCTGTTGCTATGCAACACATATTGTTCAGGAGTCATGTGATGAAGGTACAAGTGACATAAACTGGAGGAGCTCAGATGATGCTTTGTTGTAGCATTGTACTTTATATCACACCTCCTTGAATGTCCCTGATTTTTTGGGTTGACTTTTCTTATTTTAGACCAATGAGCTTTTTTTTTTTACTATTTACTTTGGATTTTAACCCTTGTCTTGTGTTGTGGTTTTTGCTTTGTTCCATTTCACAAACTCTTGCCTACTGAATATCACTGCTTTTTTTTCTGCTTTCCTATGTTTTAGACAACAACCCATTTGTTGGATTGTGCCTCTTGGGTTAATGACTTGTTTAATTAAATTACTTAAACTTTGCTAATCCTGCCACTGAGTCTTTCTTTTTTTGGGGCTCACCTCAAGTATTATTATGGTGTGAGTAGTCAGTGGTGTTTTTCATAGCAGCACAGTGCCTGTTATTATCTGCAGGAGAGCTGTTGCAGTGACACCATGTTATGTGCCTTCTAGTTCCTGTTGGTGTGCATTTAACAATTCATCTGTGATCCCTTTGTGACACCCCAGATTGCAACAACACTTCATCTCTGCTGCTCAAGTAATTTCACAGTCTGTTTCAATAGAAACACTGAATGTTTTGTGAACTATAAAACCAGTATTTGGTACTGTTCGGTGGCCTATGTCTCTGTCCACATCTCTTCACATTTATGTTTGTTTTCTCTACTGCTGGTTACTCCCAGGGGTGTGTATGTTACGTTATTTAGACTGTGTTTAGTTTGTGCATCACACTGTCATGAAATGAAGTCTTCACAATGACAGAATGGATGTGAGGTCTCCAAAAATAATCCAAGACATAGGGCAGGATCTTCACTAAGCAGCTCAGAAGAGGCTCACCTTATCTAAACCAGGCCCTAAATATTAACCTGTTGGCTTCAGCTGGAGCCCCAAAAATGTGGATCTGGTAAAATAACATTAAATGTCTATTTCAAACAAAAGGGAGGATAACTGTCAACCTTGGGCCTGTGAACAAAAATGCAAAAAATAGATATTTAGGCTAAAATGGTCATCAGAACAGAAAAAACAACAAAAGGACTTGCCTAAAAGGCTATCCAAAGCAAATTAGTCCCAATCACAATCCAATAAAAACAGGCAAAAATGTAAAAAAAGAGCAAAAAATCCAAACAGAAATATCAATATTCACCGACCTTCTCAAAGAACGAAATGATCTCCAGTTCCTGAGTGTCGACTTAAATAGCCAGGGAGGGGCTCTGGAGTGGTGAGGTCAGGATGGCCCCGCCTCCTGGGGTACCACCCACAAAGTACAAAGAACATAAAAGAAAATGATTTCACACATAAAAAAATATAAACACTAATAAAATACAGACAACACTAATAAAACTAATAATAACATAAAAAGCATAACAACAGTAATAATAACCCATCAGACAGGAAGAACTTTTTCTAATGGGACCTAGCTATAGCAAAATCTTCGTTGGATAGGTTAAAGATTTTTTCTTTTCTATCTAACTAGGCTTTGTTTTGGACCTGTACAAAAGATATTGAAGATTGAGTTGGTGTTGTCTTTTGCTCGAGAAACCAACTACAGGTATTCATTAATGATTTTCTATCTTCTGTCCATCTTTTGGGTTTGCAGTCGAAGTTTCTATCTCAAATCTACCTTTTTTTAGATATCATTCTTTCTGTCAGCTTTCCAGGACTTAAAACGTCTGTCTATTACACGTCTCTACAGCTTCTTCCATCCCTGGCATACTAACAACTTTCTACGTCTTTCACTGTTCCTTGGATTCTATCATCTCTGCAGAGATGAGGTTAATTTCTGTAATTAAGCACTCAGAATGATGAGTTTCTGCATTGACAGAGAACATCCAGTTTTTGTGGACAGGGCCCTCAATCAAGCCAGGAGCAGACCTTCTAAGAGGAACCTCAAAAATGAAACCCTGTCCCAATCCAACCTAACTCTCTATCTCTCCAACAGGCCATCAAACAATATTTCCCCATTTTGCAAACAGATCCTTCCACCCTCCCTTGATCTCCTTCAATGGACCACCTAACCTGTGCAAACTTCTCATCCATAGCTTACTTCACAGAAGAGAGCCACATCTCACCGGGCACTTTGAGCTGTAACAGGAGCTGTCTTGTCTCTTGCACATATGTCACCAACAATACCCTTATATCTGATCTCTCTGGTAAAATCAATATTTAACAATGGGCATGCCATCCTAAAAATCTAGTTTAGTGCATTTCTTGTATGAAGGGTCCAGCCATCAAAATAGGTGAAACATAGAGATGGCTAGCATATCGTTTCAGGGAACTTATTAAGACCAAAGACCTTGCAAAGCCTATTGTAGAACATTTCACATCCCTTGATCATAGCCTCACTGAAAAATTACCTTATTATCTTAGCCTTAATTTAAACATAGAGAAGATGCAAACTTCACACAGCCTGGAAGGAAAGCCCAGCACTCCAAACAGTTTTGCTTTTTTCATTGGAATTAAGATATCTGCGGTTAAATTACTATGAAACAGGAATGTCAATTACCGTTTATCGTTCTCTCATAAACCTGCTTTCTTTGTGAACCTGAAGTCAGCTCAATGCCTATCGACAGCTAATCATTCCACTATAAACTCCTAGCCTGGAGCTGTGCGCCTCCGAGACTCTGCCCCGACCACATGACAAGTGTGCTGTTTTGCACTCTGACTGACAGAATTAAATATCGCTTTCCATCAAGCCTGATATTATTTCCTCAATAGGAATCATATAACTGTATCTATCACCTAAACAATCAAAAAGCAGCTCAGGACCATTTCCCAGGAAGAAAACATCTCTGCTTTACACAGTGGTCCGGGTGTGACCTTGTGACCTTGGCTATAAGTGCCTATGGTGAATCGTGCTATGAGTTATTGGACTGACTTGCTTTCATGATGAACCAAATTGTAAAGGCTTGTACCGAACACTAGAGAGTAAATAGCGACCTGTGGTCTTTTTTGCTGTGAGGCCTCCTATTTGTTTGATTAACTGTAACATTTGGACTTTGTGTGAATGTACGTGAGGGTGGTTTATTTTTCGAGATACATTATAGAATGAACCAATTCTTCCATAAATGAAACAGAAAGCAATATATGTTGCTACATAAAGTCTGCAAAGTTAACCTCCAAGAGGGCTGGAGAGTTCACAAAAGAAGATTTAGCATGACTTGTAAAACTGAAAACACTAAAAATGATTTAAATTGTAAAAGTTGTCAATAAAATAAAGCTATTGATTGAGACAAAACCCCTCAATGTGTATATGACAGGAAATAAGTCAGTTAAATTTAGTTGGGCTGTGTTGGCTTTGCAATTAAATTAAAATCAATACATTTTCACTGTTAGTTTCAAATGAAGGTCAGCCTACAAAGCCAGTGAGCTCCTTATGTTCATGTGAACAAAACTGGCAAATCAATGGGACCAAAAATGTTACAACGCGCTTAATAACAATAGATTGTAAATTAAAAATGACTTCTATATTATAGCATATTAATAGAGCAAATGAAGCAAATGTTCAGTAAAAACTGAAGGAATTGGAAAGGCTTCTTCTTTGCTCTGTAACATGTGAAATAACCATCTCTGCCTGTTAGGTCTACAAAGTGGCACAGTGGTTAGTGTTGCTGCCTCATGGATCTGGGGCCTGAATTTCTCATACTTGGTTGCTGTCTGTCTGAACTCTTTGATGGACTAAATGCTGCTGGGTGTAAAGGAAAAAGGAATAGAATTAGAAGGAAGGTCAGCTATCTTCACTGTTAAGACAACAATCATAATATATTGTGGTCGAACGAGGAATGACACGCTGGAAAGAATAAATGTTCGGGCACCAACCTGGTTTTCCCTGTTTAATTCTCAAAAGCTCTTCTGTACAGACTAAATTAACAAAACAAATGAAGTCCAAGCAAATGTAGATCACCTCTTAGGGCTTAAGTGAAAGTTTTTCATGGTGATAGGTCACGAGGTTAGGTGCTCTAAGGGTAGGTGCACTGATTATCGAATGATGCCTCCTTCCAGTGGCCTCGCAACTTATAGGCATTGGACCAGAGGGGCAGAGTCACCTGCCTCATTGAGCACCTTCTCGGAACTGTGGAGGGAAGGGAAGAGGACCTGAATAGCACTACCACCCACTCTCATCCTAGGGTGGTATTACTTACCTTAGATGGGCCCAGAGAGTGACCCTCTGACACACGTATGTAACCTTTCACTTATATGCTGGAATTCTATGAGGAAGTAACAAAAGAATGCAATGAGAGTGGAGCAAATGATATTAATTATCTTAACTTTCAGAAGGCTTTTAATAAGGTCCACCATGAGAGGTTAGTAATGAAAACAAAAAAGTAGGAATTCAAGGTGTGTGTTTGGATGATAACAAAGTGACTTAAACATTGAGAACAAAGGGTTATGGTGTAAGGAATATTTTCAAAATTACCTGGCATTTCTCAGGAATCAGTGCTGGGTCTACTGTTCTATTTAATATGAATAACTGATAGAACAGAATAGAATACAATAGAATTCTTTACAATAGAATTCTTTATTGTCATTGTGCATACACATAACGATTTTTTTATTTTTGGACTTGGCTTCAAGGCAGAATACTTAAAATACACAATACACAATAAATAATAAAATAAACATAATAAGTATAAAAGACGGCAGCAATAAAACATTGAGTCCAGACTTAAAATATATATCACATATTTATAACATAACAGAACTTTCTCAAACACGTTTAATTTGATTCTGGGTTTAAGAATGATAGGTTATGGTATTTATTTATAATTTAAAAGCACAAAAGCCAAGATCTACAACAACAGCAGCATTTACTCATTTAGCACATTTTCAGACAGAACATATATATATATATATATATATATATATATATATATATATATATATATATATATTGTGGCACGCAACTGGGGGTGGTACCCAGCCGGGACACCCAGGAGGACCGGAAGAGGGCTTGCACTTCCTCCAGACCACAAGGGGACAACCGTTCTGGCTGCTTTGGGGACCACGGGTAGAGAGCATTGAAGGTCAGCCCTGTAGGTCCTCCAGGGGCCACCCCAATGCCTGGAGAGCCCTGGAAGATAGCACTTCTGCCACACCCGGAATTGCTTGGGGGAAGAGAAGTAGGGACACCCGGAGTGCTTCCGGGGATGCAGCTGGCACTTCCGCCACACTGGGGAGTGTCGGTGGAAGATTGCCGGGAAACACCTGGAGCACGTCCGGGTGATTATAAAAGGGGCTGCCTCCCTTCATACAATGGCTGGAGTCGGTTAAGGAGAAGGACAGAGCTTGGTGGAGAGGAGTGGAGGCGGCCTGGACTTTGGTGAGTCTTGGAAGTTTTGTGTGTGCACTTACTGTACTGTAAATACTAGTTGTAAATAAACGTGTGGTGGTGCTTAAACATGTCTACCTGTCTGTGTAGTGAAATAACTCAAACAACACAGGTTTGGGGTCAGCGACACATATACTTGAAAACAGCAAAGCAAAGGTTTGTTCAAAAAAGGTCTTAACAGACATTAGTCCAAAACAGAACTGGTGTGACAGACAAAACATGGCAGTTATAAAGCCAGGCTGAGGAAATTACATCATCCGGGTAGGAACCGGAAGTGATGTGTACTTGGTCAGAACCGGAAGTGATATCATTGGTCCTGTAAATGGAAGTGGCGTCATTGAGCCCAGGCAGGATTTCCCGTGGTTGGTCTGCAGAGGAAAAAGCGAAAGGATCAGTGTATTCTGCCACCCCCTGGTCTGACATGGAATTATCCTTTTTTGACCCCTTTAGCTGCCTCCCATTCTCACGTTCATGACTATACATTGTAACAAGAAAGAGTCCAAGACATCATAAAGGTTTGGGGCAGCAACCCATAAATTGTTTTTCTGGCTGCAAAAGTTGAAATAAGTAGCATGATGTGCATAGAAAAGAGTCCAAACCAGAACTAATCACAATAGACCAAGATGGCAGCTTTAAAGGCCTGTATAGGAAGTGACGTTATCAAAAGGGCCAGAATCAGAAGTGATGTTGTCTGGACTGGAAGTGACGTCAGCAAAGGGCCTGGTGTCGGAAGTGATTTCACCAAAGGCCCCAGTGCCAGAAGTGATGTCAGCAAAGGGGCCGGCTCCAGAACTGATGTCTTCTGAGGCACCAGAACTTTGCAGGATTCCCTGGGAAAGGTCTGTAGGGAACTGAGAAAGACAGTCAGTGCACTCCGCCACCCCCTGGTCAGATGTTTTATTAGGGAGGAGTGGTGGCTCTGAGGCTATGGATCTGCACTGACAACGGAAGGTTGCCGGTTTGAATTCCGTAAATGCCAAAAAGGTACTCTGCTCTGTTGGACCCTTGAGCAAGGCCCTTAACTTGCAATTGCTGAGCGCTTTGAGCAGTGAGAAAAGCACTATATAAATACAAAGAATTATTATTATTAATTACTCAACCCCTTTAGCTGCCTCCCACTCACACGTGTGTGACAATATATATTGTGACGGATGGCCGGGATCGATGTCTGGCCTGGACGCCCCTACACCATATATACCAGAGTGACAAGGGTGGGAAACCCAGTATCTCCAACTGGACACTAGATGGCAGCCTGCCTGGTTGCAGAGGTACCTCGGACTCTCCCAGGGCTTCATGGGGGTTGTAGTCCGGTGCATACCTGTTGGATTCTGCAGGTGCTGCCAGGGGGGTGCTGCAGCAGGAGCTGCTGGCCCCTTTTGGCCACTGGTTTCACCTTACCCGGAAATGAAGCCGGATGTTGGCAATCAAGCACCTGGATCACCTCTAGGTACGCAATAAAGGGAGTCAGCGACCACCACTTAGGGGCTGGAGTTGGGAGGAGGAGGAAAAAGCTTGCTGAGGAGGAGTAGTAGTGGGAGAAAAAAGTGCTTGGTGTACTGTACTGTGCTTGGGACTGTGTTGTGACTGGAGGGATTATGGGGAAGATGTACCCTCCAGATGAAGAAAAATAAACAGTTTATTTATTTTTACCCATGCCTCCTGTGTGAATCTGTGTCGGGTCGGGCACATTATAGCGCCTGTTCTTACTTACATTTTGTCATGTTACAGCCTTATTCCAAAATTGATTAAATTCATTTTTTTTTCCTCAGAATTCTACACACAACACCCCATAATGACAACGTGAAAAAAGTTTACTTGAGATTTTTGCAAATTTATTAAAAATAAAAAACTGAGACATCACATGTACATAAGTATTCACACCTCTGCCGTGAAGCTCCAAATTGAGCTCAGGTGCATCCTTGAGATGTTTCTGCAGCTTAATTGGAGTCCACGTGTAGTAAATTTAGTTGATTGGACATGATTTGGAAAGGCACACACCTGTCTGTAGAAGGTCTCACAGTTGACAGTTCTACATGTACCTTCAGCGTCTTTCCTCTGTATTTGTTCATGTTTCTGTAAAGCCTGCTTCTCAGATTCTGTCATTATTTTCAAAGCCTCTTTCTGGTCTCTGGTCTGGTTTAATATTTTCCATCTTTGAAGGTGACCCTCTCAGTGTACATTTTTACTCATCCTTGTGTGTCTCACTTTCTTTTTCATGGCATAACCAAGCCAAACTGACCAATCACACAAAAGCCAAAGTGACCAATCAGATTGCTCTGAGGGACTGGACACATAGACCTTAGTGTTTTATTATGTAGTAGAAAGATACAGTATTAAAAAAAAAAAAAATTACAAACAAAACAAATAATTACAAAAATTATATAAAAACTTTAACTAAACGAATAAACAATTAAAGAAATGGTAAAGTCCTTAAGCCTGAACTAAATTACTATTAACCAGAGAAATTCTTTAAGTTTCTAATTGTTACTATAGTATACTACTATACAACTACTACCTGTAAACTCTTACCTGTCTCACTGTTCATGCTGAATCCCGTGTATTCAAGGACAGGGATCTCTAAAGGCAGGCACCTCAGTGACTGGGACTGTGTTTATTTTCAATCCTTTACTTCACTCCAGTTTACCAGCAATAGAGGACTGAACAAGAACACCCTTTCTTGCTATTAAGGGATGCAGTGAGATAATGAATGGACAATCTAACCTCCACATAATTCTAATAGCAGTCAGACAGAGAGACATTGTTTTTTAAGCTTTCATTTAATAATTTTGTTTATTTGCATGAAAACCTAATAGCTGCAAATACAGGCAACACAAGCATTCATGCAACCTAATATACTTCATATAAGTAGGATGCTCCAGGTGGTTTAGTTCCTTAATTACATGTAATATACTAGTATCTGTAATAAAAAAATAAAAATAAAAAGATTTCTTTCTAAGTGTACAGTAGCTAAAGACAAAGCTCCAGTTTTTTTCAAAGCAGCAGAGACAGAGGGAAATGCTCCTTGCAAATGTCCAGCAACTGAGCTGAGCATTTCAATAGCGACTAGACAGATAGATAGATAGACAGACAGATAGATAGATAGATAGATACTTTATTAATCCGTAGGGGAAATTCACAAAATCCAGCGCAGTATACTGATACAAAAAACAATATTAAATTAAAGAGTAATAAAAATGCATGTAAAAACAGACAATAACTAACTTTGAATAATGTTAGCGTTTACCCCCATGGAATTGAAGAGGAATGATCTCCTCAGTCTGTCAGTGGAGCAGGACGATGACAGCAGTCTGTCGCTGAAGCTGCTCCTCTGTCTGGAAATGACACTTTTCAGTGGATGCAGTGGATTCTTCATGACTGACAGGAGTTTGCTTAGTGCCCGTCGCTCTGCCACAGATGTTAAACTGTGCAGCTTCATTCCTACAATAGAGCCTGCCTATCTAAAAACAATTTGTCCAGGTGTGAGGTGTCCTTCATCTTTATGCTGCCTCCTCAGCACACCACCGCATAGAAGAGGGCACTAAGCTGAAATTTTGACAACAAATAAACAGTTTTTGATAAAATCTTGATAAAAGGCAGCCACTCTCCCTTATCGGCCATAATTAGAACATGCAAGGAATATCTGGCTTATTATCATTAGCTGAGCACTTCAAAACATGCAGAAAATGTTACCAATGTTATCAGTAAGCTCAAGGTTATTTTTCCTATGGTATTCTAAAGCTACACCATTTACCTAAGCCAGCATTTCTCAAACTTTAAGTATTTGCGACCCGAGTTTTCATAAGTTTTAATTACGCCCCCCCCCCCAACATTTTTTTGAGATGTAGATGGATATTTTATTATACCTACTTAACTTTTATCGACATTTATCTAACTCTATATTTATTGTTCCAGTATCAGAATGTAATTAATTTGTAGGTTAATTTGTTTTGGTTTCAACAGATGTTTTTTTCATATTCTTGATTCTTCACGCCCCCCTTTTTGTTACATCGCGGCCCCGCCCCACAGGTTGAGAACCACTGAACTAAGCAGAATATTCTAATTCCTGCTTTACCTTTTAGATTTCCCAGAATACACTAGACTACAAAAAAGTTAAAGTATTACCCTTAACCCCAAGGTATTTTGATGATTATGTTTGCATGTTCCCTAACCGTTAGCTGGACTAAGAAGGTTTAAGAATCTTTCTACAGTGAATTCCAAAAATATTGGCATTTTACTGTGTTGTAGATTCAATTTTAAGTAGATATAAACTGCTCAAAAAAATTAAAGGAACACTTTGAAAAACTATCAGATTTCAATGAGAAAAAAAATCCTGCAGGATATCTCTACTGATATGGACAGGTTAATGTGTTAGGAATGAAAGGATGCCACATCGTTTCATGGAATTGAAAATTATCACCCTACAGACTTCAGACACCTCGAAAATCAAAGTGAAAAAATGATGTGGTAGGCTAGTCCATTTTGCCAAAAATTCATTGCAGCAACTCTGAATTGTACTCAGTAGTCTGTATGGCTCCCACATGCTGGTATGCATGCCTGACAATGTCGGGGCATGCTGCTAATGAGACAACGGATGGTGTCTTTGCAGATCTCCTTCCAGATCTGGACCAGGGCATCACTGAGCTCCTGGACAGTCTGAGGAGCAACCTGGCAGCATCTGATGAACCAAAACATAATGTCCCAGAGGCCAGGCATTGTCGTGCACCAGGAGGAACCCAGGACCAACTGCACCAGCACAGGGTCTGACAATGGGTCTAAGGATTTCATCCCAACACCAAATGGCAGTCAAGGTGCAGTTGTCAAGCCTGTAGAGGTCTGTGCGTCCCTCCACGAATATGCCTCCCCAGACCATCACTGACCCACCACCAAACCGGTCATAATGAACGATATTACAGGCAGCATAATGTTCTCCATGGCTTCTCCAGACCCTTTCACGTCTATCACATGTGATCAGGTTGAACCTGCTCTCATCTGTAAAAAGCACAGGGTGCCAGTGGTGGACCTGCCAATTCTGGTATTCTATGACAAATGCCAATCGAGCTCCATGGTGCTTGGCAGTGAACACAGAACCCACTAGAGGATGTCAGGTCCTCAGGCCACCCTCATGAAGTCTGTTTCTGTTTGTTTGGTCAGAGACATTCACACCAGTGGCCTGCCTGCTGGAGGTCATTTTGTAGGTTCTGGAAATGCTCATTTTGTTCCTCCCTGCCCAAAGGAGCAGATACCGGTCCTGTTGATTGGTTAAGGGCCTTCTACGGCCCTGTCCAGCTCTCCTAGAGAAACTGCTTGTCTCCTGGAATCTCCATCATGCCCTTGAGACTGTGCTGGGAGACACAGCAAAACTTCTGGCAATGGCACGTATTTAGGTGTCATCCTGGAGAAGCTGGACTACCTGTGCAACCTCTGTAGGGTCCAGGTATTGCCTCATGCTAACAGTAGTGACTCTGACCGTAGCCAAATTCAAAATTAATGAAAAAACAGATGAGGAGGGAAAAATGTCAGTGGCCTCCACCTGTTAAACCATTCCTGTTTTTGGGGGTCATCTCATTGTTGCCCCTCTAGTGCACCTGTTGTTAATTTCATTAACACCACAGCAGCTGAAACTGATTAACAACCCCCTCTGCTACTTAACTGACCAGATCAATAGCCCAGAAGTTTCATTGACTTGATGCTATACTCGAATTAAAAAGTGTTCCTTTAATTTTCAAAATTAAATGCAATTTTCAAAAAGAGCAGCATCCTATTGCATAATTCCCTTTTTATCAAATAGTAGCAATGTATGTTGTGGTTGTCTGAGGAAGTGAAGGGTCTAACAACATACGAAATTTTGGGGTGTCAACTTGGCTCTCCCCGTGTACTTTCAATCTCTTAACAAAATCAATGCCCAATGGCATAAAGAATCAAAACAAACACTGTCGCCACATAAGAAGAGTGCTTGTAACTAATCCAGGTCTGCCGTTGGGTTGGTTGATATGGAGCTCCATTGCTCAGGTCATCTCCCTATTGTGTGACGCGTCCTCCCAGGAGGTCAACCTTTTGAAGTTTAGGTACCTGAAGGGGTGGGGTCAGTTGCCCTCACTGGGCAGCTTCTAGGGAAATAAATGACAACACAGCAAACAGCAGTGTCTCCTCTCAGCCCGGGGTGGTATCACATACGTGGGAAGTGCTTGGTTGGTGATCCTCAGGTATGCATATGTCACAATGTGTATCAGTATAGTATGTGCCATGCATTTGTTAAAATTTATACTGGTGACGTGTTGCTTATTAATTAGCACATAAAAGTAAGAATTTCTCTGTGCTCTGCACATATGATAGCATTGACTCTATAATCCTATTTTTTATGTGTATAATGCATTTTCCCACAGCAAAATTTATTGGAGGGCACAACAAATAGTGAAGAGCAGGACTTGTGGTTTAATACAGAGCCGATCATCATGTTCAATATGAAGGTCAGATTCTTGCAGTTTCTCTTTAGTCTGATTTTCCATGAAGGGTGTCCAGTCTACCTGACCTTTCACTAGATCACAATTCTTGACCATCTGAAACTCGGCAAGTAAACTTTCAAATATAAAAATGAATGTCCCTTTAAATTTTTATCCAAGGGTTTTTTTTTCCCTAAGCCTGGAGTGCTCACATCACCTGAACAGTTCAAGTCTCTATTGCGAAATCTGCAGCGGACGCAAAACGAGAGATTTATCTGCCTGAGATTAATGGACTGACCCCCCGAGTGTCAGTAGCTATTTACAGACATACACTCCTCTCTCGTAGGCGTAAATACTTCAACTAAACCTCCGCTGCAAAGCATTCTGCTTTAACTGGGGAAAATAATTTCAGATCAACGAGGCTAAGGATTATTGATGATCGGCCTGTTTATGAGAGATATAACAAGGACGCCAAAGGGAGACTTGATTAATGTGCATGCTGTTTGCTGCAAAATGCAAAAAAAAAAAAAAAAGAAAAAGGCACGCAGGCATTTAAACTGAAGGAGAAGTGTGAGGTTTTCCATCATCCTCCTTTCCGGAATAGTAACAAGTTTTACTCTGTTGATTTGCAAATGCCTGTGTTACAGTTAGCAGCAAACATAGTGTTCATAAGTGAATTTTTCATCATGGTCCCCAATGCAACAGTAGGCTGGCCCTCTTTGCATTTTAAAGGGTGACAAGTGACCTCTGCACTTCTTTACTTTCCTCCAGACTCCATTAACACTTTGGTGGCTCCGCGTATTATTTGAAACAATGCAGGAAAAAAAAATCCTGGCCCACTCCTACATGGAAAACACCTGTCAGCCACACTGTGTTTTTTTTTTGTGAGTCGAGTCGTCCATCCATCTTTCACCTCCCCCTCCTCCACGGGGGACCATTAACATGGGGTTCCACTCACCCTTTTAAACCCACTGAGAAGCCAAAACTTTGCGATAGTCTGGTGCCTTTTCTTGGCAATGACGAAGGTCAGGCTTCTCTTGCATCTTGAGACAATTTATTGTCGTACAATTGCATTGCATGTAAGCAATTTCAAAGCTCTGCCAAGCCTACGCTGATGGGGAAATGAATTTCTAACTTTTTATGGCAGACCTTCTCTGCTATTTTTATTTATTTTCTTTCTTGGTTGGGTTAAGGGTGAAAAATACACATTGAGGCAGGCACTGGAGTGCAACACATTTACAATATGAAGTGTAAGCATTTTCTTTAACATTCAGGATTGAGATGAAAAAACCTGAAAGAAGCATTTTGATCAAACTAATTTAGTTTTTTTAGATATACAAATATATAAAATACATCCATGTTTTTGCTCCTCTTCAGAATTTATTTTTCAAATCATCATCAACATCTGTGCATATATATATATGTGTGTATATATATATATATATATATATATATATATATATATATATATATATATATATATATGTTTATATATATATGTATTGTAAGAGATAGCCCTGCCACAGACCAACTTGACAATGCAGTGTCCACAACACACACGTTTATCTACAATTATATTTACATGTATTTACACAGTCCAGTCCTTGGTTCTCCTTGCCACCTCCACTCCTGTCTTGTAAGCTCCGTCTTTCTTCCACCCGACTGCAGCTCCTTGATTGGAGTGAGGCGGCCCCTTTTATTCAGCCCTGGATGTGCTCCAGGTGGCTGATGATGGACTTGCGGCAGCACTCCCCAGTCTGTCCTTCAACAGGTTGGGGCGCCGGCCTGTCCTGGGTCACAGTTCCGCCCAGAAAAAGTTAAACACAACAAGGGCGGGAGGGCACGTCCACGACGCCACTCCATGCCATCATCCATCAGCGTATATGGACAGCGCCTCCACCTGTGACCACTGTCATTGCAAGTAAAGCACCGGCGCTTCCCTCCATGTCACCGTGCCCTCCGGACATGACAACAGGACGGGTTTCTGTGCTCCGCCTGGACCGCAGCCAGGCTTGGGGCTTCCCTCTGCACCCCCAGAGGGTGCCTCTCGACAGCAGGTGGGCGCACGAGCCCAGTCTGCCCCTTGTCAGGAGGTTCGGACCTCTGTCTCCAGTTCCTCCTCCTACTACTCTGGGACACAAAGATGGTCTGGGTCTGCGTCTGTGTCCCTGTGGACCTTGCACACCCTCGCACCGGACTCGCCCCTATGGCACGATCAGCCACTCACCCTGCATGCACTGTAGGAGGCCTGGCTACTTGGTGATTGGAAAAAAACAATACCAGCCCCATTTTGCTCAGTCGTCCTCTTTCATATATGGTACAAGTCTCACTTGTACCACCACATCACTTCGCCTGGAGAATTCAGCGCCGCGCCACTCCCCCCACTCTTGCAGCATTCTCAGAGGCGTGAGCACCTTCTCCTCCAGCTTCTGGATGGTGCCTTGGAGGCCCCGGTTCACGTGCGAAAATGACCGCAAACACATAAAGAAAGTCAGCCAACAGAGGACTCGCATACCGCTTGTACTTACCTGCCGGCTGTGAACCACACCCACACTGCGCTACTACCACACTGCAAAGACTCGGTCGGGTTCTCTGAGGTGGGGGAAAGGTTCACGGCCCCTGCTCGCCTTATGTTACATGCAGGGCCTTGGTACACACCCCCTGCCCCCTTACCTGCGTTGGACAGGACCTCCAGGGCCTTTGCTGCAGCCTGCTTCCTCAGGCCACTCCCCACAGGCTGGGACTCCAGGCACTCCTTATCAAACTGGGATCTTCTCTGCAACAGCGGGCTTCGGTTCTCCTCGGACATTGGCCCTGGAAGCAACGTCCTCCGGCCAGCCAAACACCTTTGGATGGTTTCCCCCTACGAGGTAGGCACCCAGAACAACATGATACATGCCCAAGGATGACCCTTGCCTGGGTCCGGTACCTATATCTGGAAACCTCGTGTCCGGAAGCAGCTTCTATGGCCTGGCCGGTTCTATAGGCCCGCCGATCCTTTTGTTGGCGATGGGCTTCTTTAAGCCGCCCACTGTCGTCAGGCCGCACCTGGCCATCTTCTTGCCCATCGGGAGGTGCGGTGTCCTAGTGTGACCAACAACAGGACTGCTTCTCTTCCCTAACGTGAGTGTGTGTGTTGTGGGAGCGTGCTTCTCTGTGCCGCGCTGAAACCGCGTGCGTCTCGTGCTGCTGTGCTGGCTATTCTCACAATTTATTTAGTAACAGGTCCCTGCCTTGCACCAGGCAAAGAGTCCCATCTGGGATTCCATGTAAGAGATAGCCCAGTCACAGACAGACACGACAACGCAGTGTCCACAACACACATGTTTATTTACAATAATATTTACATGTATTTACACAGTCCAGTCCTTGGTCCTCCTGGCCGCCTCCACTCCTGTCTTGCAAGCTCTGTCCTCCTTCCACTTGACTGCAGCTCCTTGATTGGAGTGAGGCGGTCACTTTTATCCTGTCCCGGATGAGCTCCTGGTGCCTGATGATGGACTTCTGGCAGCACTCCCCAGTGTGGCGGAAGTGCTGCCCTTACTCTGGTGTCCCAGAAGTACTGTCCCCCATGGATGAAGGACCGGCCGGGTACCCAGGGAAAAGAAGTGGCAATCTCCGGGTTCCCCGCTCCACCCGGCATCCTGGCGGGGAAGGGGTCCTGGCCGACTGTCACAGTATATATATATATATATATATATATATATATATGTGCACAGAGGCATGAGCCTATCCCAGCAGCAGAGAGCAAAAAGCAAGAATCCATCCTAGATAGGTCTTCTCCATCAAAAGGAATAATCATAAAAGCCTCCAACCACTCCAGTTTATGTAATAGCAATGTCTTCGAGAAGCAGGGATAGGCTCTGGGCACCAGAAGTAGCAATGGACTGAATTAGGCAAGTTCACTTGAGTATATAACACTCCCAGTCGAGAGGGGGCACTGGCACTAATTATGTCCTCTTTCATTCCCTGCACAGTGAATAGAAGCATTCAGTAGCTGACTCCGCCCCATTTGGTCTTCCACTTATAAATGACGGGGTCATAGGAAGGAGGTGTCACTCTGTGATCGAAGCGCATCACTGGATGGAGCTCCTACAGTATATAGTGACCTTCAAAGTAGGAACAGATCCCTCGAGCCCTTACTGGCTTTCTGGTTTTGTTCACTCTGATTTCTTTTTTGAGTCAAAGAGTGTTTTGCTTTTGTTTGACTGGATTAAATGGGTATGACCGGGTTGGATCTGTCATTCCTCACATGACCACTCTTTCTCTCTCTCTCTCTCTCTATATATATATATATATCTCATGTATCATATATATATATATATATATATATATATATATATATATATATATAGATATATATATATACTGTGGTACATGACGGGCCGTTCATCCTGGCCAGTACCCCCAGGCCGCCAGATGGAGCCCTCCTTGCAGCAGGGAATTATGGACAATGGACTTTTAATGCACAGCCCTACTGGATACCATGGGAGCCGACAGGAGTCGCTGCAGGGAGGCCCAGAGATTATTTGCCTTACGCCCAGGAAGTACGTCATAGTCACGTGGACAATGGGAACGATGTGCTTCCTGGGTGAAAAAAAGAAGGATTTTTATCTGACCCAGAAGTGTTCCAGGTCACATGGACAGAGAGGGTGAAACGCTTCAGGGTCAAGGACTATAAAGGACTGTGGGAAATCCTAGACGGACGAGCTGAGTTGGGAGGCAGGGTGGCTAAGCATCTGGGAGTTTGGCGGATTGGATTATTGTGTATTTAATTATTGGAGTATTTGGGAGTGGAGGGTGCTTTGTGCATTATTATTATAATAAATAATAATTGGACTTTTTATCTGGTGTCTGACGTGTGGTCTGAGGTGCGAGAAAACCCTAAACTGTCACAATACATATATATATATATGACACAACCAATGACACAACCACCTTGACAATAAAAATATTCAAAGACATAAAGTAGAAAACTTGTACATGCAACATTTTGAAAAATAAAATCCAGATTATTGGAACAAGGAATTATGACAAAAGTGGTCCATCGAGCAGAGAGTCAAAAGGTGAGGTATTTCAGATACTGAACTGTCAGTGAAGAAGTACGACCAAAGTGTGGGGAAAAAAGTTTGGGATGTTACAGGAAGAGTCGCCAGAAGGAGCTCCTGTCAAGAGAGGTTTAGACACACACTGATACAGAGGAGAGGTACACACAGGGCAAGAGATGGAAAATTTTATTAAATTATCCTATCGCCTGTCTTCAGCAGCTAGAGTGGCCAATAATCATGTAAAAGTACTTGAGGTTGTATCCAAAAACTTGGATGACAAGTGCTTCATGATTCCAACTGATATGTCATCACGCCATAAACATTACTCCAGGCAGTGCTATGGTTTATAACAGCATAACCTGTCCAAGTTAGACTTCTCTAGCTGTCCTGTTTTTTGAAGGAAACTTATGACCTTGTTCTAACTTTGATTTTGATAATGTTTTGGGTTTAGAAATCTGTTTGACTAGATTTTCTGGGTTTTGATTTCACTCATTTCATATTCTTTTCATCTATTGACTTGGTATTATTGACTTGTGGACAAATAAAGTTCTATCTATCCTGATAGATTTTAGTGGCAGTGTTGGTTTTATATGTTGCTTTTCATATACATCTCATCCTTTATTTTTTCCTTTTTCTTTCACTACTTAGCATATTTTCTGACTATTTATTTTATATAGTGCCTTTCACATCTATTTATCTATGTATAAATAAATTAAGCAGAAAGAAAAAGGTGTTGATAAGCCGCCACAAATTAGGATGCAGTAAAAGGTGGCAGCCTCCTTTAATGATTAATGAAGTTGCTCGGCAATAAATTATTTCCAAGTACAAAGCTCTTTCAAGCTCACAGCTGCACAATTGTAATAACCTTGTAATTGACCTTCAGTGTTAGAGTAATGAATCTTAAACTGAAATATCTTCATCACAATTGTGCTCTTTGGTGGCTGCTTTAGGACAGTGGAGACTGTTGTCCAGGAAATGAACTCTTAGTGGACGGAATAGGTGTTGATATTACAGTTATTTTGTTGCTGCTCCTTCTGCTAATCCTGTCTAGTCTGTTAGAGTGCAAGCTTGAAATCAACATTTCTGGGAGTTTATTTGCTATTGTTACACACAGATGAAATGTCCAGGTTATAGCAGACATCCTCAAAGTACTTAGACCTGCGTCCGTTTCCAAGGTAAAAATACCCTCAGCAAAATGTGTTGCGTTTTTGTGGATTTCCTCCTTCAGTCTAAACTCATGTTTGTTATGGTAGCTGGCCTTTCTCCATGAGCTCTCCCTGAGTGTGTGGATGTATAAGAGTTATATCCTTCATTTTACTCTTTTGCCATCCAAGGTTCTTTCTGGCATGCAAATGGAAGGAAAGGCTATGAATAGAGTCAGGTCTAATGCTAACATAATAGGCTGCACATCCAGGCAACGTCCAAAAGAAGAGCTCATGTTTACTACTAAAATTATAGAGATCACGATGAAGCAGGTATACAGGGCTACTTCTGACACATACTGCACATGGAAAGAGGGGCTAAGCCCAACATACAGGCCTACTACTAGCATACATTACACAGTTAAGGAGGTGCCAATGGCTGGAGCATAAGCCTGCACAATATTGTAGTGCCCTGGGTCCAGACACCCTCCTCAGGTGGCTACAAGAGTGTCATAGAGGGTGGAATACCATGAGACACCCGCTATAAAGCAGCCCCATGAGTAGCATGTGTGGGGGTGTGTAGTCAAAGCATTTAAATAGCACTTCGGATGCATCTCCTGGCCACTTAAGCCCAATGTATGACCACCAGAGAGCCACAGAGGTGGACACTGGCCTTGGGTTGGCTCACAGAGCTGGGGAAAGTGTGTAACACAGATTGCCTCTGACCCCAAGTAAGAAGACTAAGTCGGGGTGAGGAGGCATGTAAGAGTGGACAAAGAGAACTTGGAATTCATGAAACTGCAGAACACTTGAGTATGGTGGCTGAATCTGCCACTGATGATGCCAATGGTCCTTTTGGAGGCCGCTCTCCAGAATTCATTGTAAAGAGGCTAATTCCATTCCTGTCTTTCATACCACCCAAGTTATTTCATTGGTGTTGAGAGTAGAACCAAATAGCAACCCCTATACAGAGGACTAACACTAACACTGAGAGACCCCTCAATCATGCTCATAACATGCTTCAGGAAAGGCAGACCAGGTCACCCTGCACCCCTCAAATGTCCCAGCAGATGGAGTTCATGTTATCCTCAAGGGTTTAAGAAAAGGGCAATTTAGCACTGCTGGATGCAGGGCCGACAGGGACATGCTCTTCATGTGGCTACGGACTGTCCAAGGGGACATGGATACATGGAGAAGGTCATTACAATACAATAGACTATAAATGGAAGGGCAGGCCATGTGTTCTGCTTGGACAGGAATAAGGCAATAAGGCAGATTTGTTTGAAAATACATCAGAAAAGGAAGTGTGGTCTTAATCAGCCCAAAGTTCATTTGTGTTTTAACCAAAGCACACAAAGCAATAATGCTGTCTGCAGTCTAAACCAAGAAGTCCTTATCCAGCAATTCTATATTTCTTAATAACACATCATAGGTTTTTCGTTAGAATCCAAAATGTCAAACAACTGGGAAGTACACAGCCTGTAAAGTCTAAATCAGAGGTTCTTAACCTGAGGCCTGTGGTCCTTCTAGGGGGTCCATGGATAGGTTTCAAGGGGTCCGTGAGGGTCAGATAAAAATTAACAGTTATATTCACTATATAGCCCGCTACTGTTGATTTAGAGTAGATGTAGTAGTAGTAGTAATGGTAGTAAAAAACTGTGACCCGACATTTGCGCAATAGACATATGCCCACCGACAAAATAGTGACGATTAAAATGCGCCGTCAAAATCACGAAAGTTTCATTAAATATGAATTACTAGTTTAAAGCATATATAATAAGGTTTATTTTAGAAGTCAATATTATGACATCAGCACGGCACGCAGATAGTCCTTAAGATCACGCCCTGCACATGTAGGAAGAATTGCAGCAAGGGCGTCCCACTCTCTTGGCCTCTCTCGCGATTTTGTTGTGGCGATTTTGTCGGCACACATTTGTCGAAAACCAGTTAGTGGGTTTGTCGGCGCTCATTTGTATGTCGCGGTTTTGTCGGGGCGCATATGTCTATGAACCGTGAACCGTAAAAAACATAGTAGTAGCAGATCTGTTTTAATTGGCACAAGAGGATTGTATTTCAGAATTATAATGCGTGGCCATTACTTTTTACATAAAAAGGAGTATTTTTTTTTAGATTGTTTACTTTAAAGTTTAATAATACTTCATGTATGTCATATATTTATTAGACAATCATCCATCCATCCATTATATACTGTAACCCGCTATATCCTAACTACAGGGTCACGGGCGTCTGCTGGAGCCAATCCCAGCTAACACAGGGCGCAAAGCAGGAAACAAACCCTAGGCAGGGTGCCAGCCCACCGCAGGGCACACACACACACCCACACATCAAGGACAATTTAGGATCGCCAGTCCACCTAACCTGAATGTCTTTGGACTGTGGGAGGAAACCGGAGCACCCGGAGGAAACCCACGCAGACATAGGTAGAACATGCAAAGTGAACCCAGGTCTCCTAACTGCAAGACAGCAGCGCTACCAACCATGCCACCATGCCGCTCATAAGACAATCAAATCTCAATAAATAAAGTACATTATATTCATTGCATGCAAAGCTGTGTTTATGTAAATATTTCTGGGGAAGGGGTCCATAGCTTTCATTAGATTCTTAAAGGGGTGAATGACTCAAAAAAGGTCTTTGTGTTAAAGATGTAATACACTGACCATCTTCAGTAGTTTTGCTTTTAACAATCCCATAGCCGCAGCACACAAACATTGCGAGAAAATGATGGTGCCAATAAAAACTCAAAGGAAATATTTCTAATAGTGTGAAATGAACTAAAGAAATTAATTGAAAATAATAAAAACCTTCAACAGGAGAAATGGTTTTCCTTCAGAAAATGTGAATCAAATCAAAACAAATGATCAATGGTACACATCTCATAACACCATTGCTGGAGCCCAAACCTAACACTAACATGTAAGAAGTGACCAATATAGGAGCCCAGGTGTATTAACAAAATAATAGATATCCAATAGCATTTGGAGCTCTGGGCTGCTTCTGACATGAACTTGATGTTGAAGTAGAGGCCATGCATGTGTAGTGAGTTCCCAGAACGTTTTCATGTCTCCTGACTTCTGATATTTTTCTCTCATTAGTTTTCTGGACCAATTTCCACATATTTAAAAATTCAGATTTTGTTTTGAATCTGTTTTTTTGGCTGTCATGCCAAATAGGAGAAAATGCTGGATTTTAAAGGTAACTAGGAGCCAAGATGAAAAACAGAAATGAGTTGAATGCTGGGAGATCACAAAACACAGCAACCAAGACAAAAACAGAAGACAAAAAAAAACAATATAAGAGCAAAAGATCTGCTGCAACCCAGAAAGATTGTTAGCAAAAAATCCACAAACTTGGATAAGGAAATGACCTTGAAGGTGAACTTTTATCCCATCATGACCTTGAAGGATATGCTCCAAACAAAGCAGGCACTGCACTGACAACGGAAACTGGAAATGACACAGCCAATAAATAATCAAAATGGCAGCTAAAACAGCCAAAATGAAACTGCAAAAACAAAACTAAGGTGAGACACTAATGTTACCAGAAAATTCTAATCCCAATTAGAGTGCAAAAACACACATTAAGATCAAGGAAACGGTATATGAACATAATTACGAACAATAGTGTGTTAAAATGTATTGGTGTTTATTATTAATTGAAGGCAATGCAGTTTCAGATGCCTCCATTTCCTAGGCAATGAACCCCATAAGTCACATCAAGTGATGTTATTAGGGCATGGCTTATAAGGTGGCTGCTTATTACCTTGCATGTCTAAGCTTCACTACTCTAATTGCAATTTAAAGTATTTCAGATTACAGATTTTTTTGGCAATTATGTTATGACCATTGTGAAATATCTAGCCGGACACACAACAAAGGTATGGGGCAGCCACCCATATAGTTTCCCTGGCTGCAAAAGGCTTTAGTTTGTGTACAATGTGTACAGGTTTGAGTCCAAAACAGAACTGATCAAGTATGTAGGATCAGGAGTTTTTATAGATAGTTCACAGGAAGTGACATCTTCGGAGTGTAATCAGATACAGGCAGGATTTCTTGCATTTGGTCTGCAGAAAGAAAAGAGAGAGGTTCAGTGCAACCCGCTGCCCCCTGGCCTGGCATGGAATTGGCATTTTCTGGTCCCTTTGCCTGTTCTCTCAAGCACATGTGCATGACACCATGTTTGAACTGTCATTTAGAATTAACTTTAAAATACTGCTTATGGTTTACAAAGCCTTAAATAATGTCGCTCCATCTTATATTTCAGAATGTCTTACACCTTACACTCCAAATCATAACCTTAGATCTTCAAATGAGTGTCTGCTTAGAATTCCAAAAGCGAAGTGGTGAAGCGGCTTTCTGCTGTTATGCTCCTAAAATCTTCAATACCTTGCAAATAGGAATTCACCGGGCTAATACAGTGGAGCACTTTAAAAAACTGCTGAAAACTCATTACTTTAACATGGCCTTCTCATAGCTTCATCTTAGTGAAATCCTGATGCTCTGTATCATCAATTAATTATCATTATTATTCATGGTGGCTCCAAAATCTGTACTAACCCCAACTTTCTCTGCTGTTCTTTTTCCGTTTTTCTGTGGTGGCGATCTGTGCCACCACCAGTTAATCAAAGCACCGTGATGTCTCTACATTGATGGATTAAAGGCCACATGACCATCATCATCAAATTCTTCCATGTGAACCCTGAATACAATGAGGACTGATTTAGGGTCATTTATGTTAGGTAGAATGCCTAGATGGGGCTGGGTGGTCTCATGGCCTTGGAACCCCTGCAGATTTTATTTTTTTCTGGCATTTTTTTTTTTTTGTTTGTTTTGTTTTTTCTGTTCTCCCTGGCCATCGGACCTTACTTTTATTCTATGTTAATTAGTGTTTCCTAATTTTAATTATTTATTTTGTTTTTTTCTCATTCTTCATCATGTAAAGCACTTTGAGCTACATTGTTTGTATGAAAATGTGCTATATAAGTAAATGTTGTTATTGTTGATTTATATTTTGATAATGTTTCAGGTTTAGACATCTGTTTGTCTTGATTTTTCCAGGTTTTGATTATGCTCGTTTCACAAACTTCATTTCATTTTATGTGCTCGTATTTATCAGGAGTCTCAAAATTACTCCTAGGAGTTGCACTAAAAGTCTGTCTAGGATAAGAATTTGTCATACCTCAAAGTAGGAAATGAGAAATAGTTACAAAATAGTTACGTCAGAAATAGTTACTGTGCACAGCATAGAGTAGGAGGACATGTTTGACAAAGAATGACGTCACAATTTTAGGGTACCAATTACTGTAGATTAGCAATCATGATAACATTTTGTAGTTTTCTGAATCTAACGCTAAGGCTTCACCACAAAAATAATAATAATAATCATAATAATGCAGTAGAAGATAAGAAGAAAAAGGAAAACAGGGTATTGTGCATACAGTAACTGTTGCAACTTTGCAACAACATCAAAAATAATACGATAAAGAACATCAAAATGGAAAGACCAAGATACAAACAAAATGAGAATTAAGCTTGATAATGGACATATTTAGTTAACAATGAATTATCCACAGCCATACTTTCAGAAGAATTATGCGTTTTGGCCACAGGAAAAATGCAACTTTGTAATAGCGATGACTTGCTGTTAATGGCATTTGGGAATCGCCTTATGAAGTAACGGTTAATAAAACAGGCCATGGCAATTCTGAATTGACGTTCAGTCTTCTAGTATTCATTTTCCATAATCATGTTCTTGTTTTCTACAAGGGTGTTAACCAATGAATTGGGGGTCCTCACCTGCCTTCTGGAACCTTCCAAGGTTTGTAATGTGTAACACAAATGGTTCAGGGGTTCATGAAATGCAGAACTCAGTGTGACATTTCACTATCAATCACCCATCCATCCCCACTTGTCTTCAGAGTAATATTCTGACTGTTACAATAAAGGGTGCACCCATGACCACCTGTGTCTTATTCACCTGCGTATTGATACCGTGATGTTGCTTGCAATTAACATATGTGTGCTCATCCACAGTTGGGCCAATGATCTTTATGTGTGTACTGATTTGCCTGAATGCAACTTATTTTCTATCTCACATGAGGTCGTGAGAAAATATATAAATATGTATATTACCTCACACGGTGTAAGGGCGTTCATATTTTGTGCAAAATTCAAGAAATTGTCAGATGTGACGTTCCCAAGTCATCGCTATTACAAAGTTGCATTTTCCCTGTGGCCAAAACGCATAACATTACTAACACTTTGATTTCTGCCGACAGTGCAGGCCTTTTCCATGTGGATGGGTCGATCACGTAGCATACAAGATTTGTTATGAAGATTCTTCCATCTCTGTCACATTGATACCTTTTTACAAGTTCATTGTTGTCCATTGTTTCCAACATATTCAGCCTTTCCACGGTTGTGCATGTCAGTCTCTGCCTGAACGCCATCTTCTGGCAACTCCTAGAAAGATGGAACAGCTCATGAGCACTCCGAACTCTTGGTGAAGTTAGGAGTAGTTTCCTAAATTAGGAAAATTCCTAAAATGATTTACTCCATAAGAGTAGGACAAATTTGCACCATTCTGAGATTTCTGAGCCAGTAAGGACCATTTTTCTACAATGAGATGCTTTTTAAATATGGGAAATGATTTGTTATCATGGACCTGCATTTTTCCACCTCTTGGCCTGCTACTAAGTTGGAGTGGAAGTTGGAGTCTTCTGCTTTGTAGATGAAGCTCAGGTCTGCTGCTAACACATACTGCTCACTAAGAGGGGGTGGTATTACATGAATCCCTGGCCTAAATGTGACATTGGATGGAGTTGGCCCATTCTTGTATAATTCTATCCAACTGGTAGGCTTAACCCCATCTGACAGGTCATATGGCCCACATGAAATGAAGGTGGGTTGAAGGCTTTTGAAAGACCGCCATGATCACTCTTCGTTTATCCACTACTCAACATGGTGTGCATTCAAATGATAAGAACAGGGAGTCAGCAAAGTACAAAATAAAACAGTGAAATATGGGGTGATTTGTTGTTTCATGTTAAAATGCCACTACAGAACTTTTAAAACCCCCCTGCCGTGGCGGGGTGGGTGGATACACTTGTTTGTAGATAATAGAAATGGACTTGGCTCTATTGCTCTGTTTTTCTCTCACAGAATAAGTGGCACGCAAACTGTCATTTGCAATCAAATTAGAAGGTTTGTCCTCTGGCAGACAACACAGTGAATAAGATGTCAACAGCGCCAAGATTTAAGAAGATGTACGATCCAGGGGGCTTGGCGTATGGAGCAGATGTTAGTGCACATCCGATTGAGCCGTTAATTTAACAGGAGTTTATTGAATAGTAATTAGGAAGAGCTCGCTTACCATAATAAGAGACAGGCTGCTGCCTGGTGTATCATCAAGGAAAAAAATGAGAGAGCTCCATTTTTCAGGTCGGCTAGCTCCCCTGTCTCCTCTTCGTGCCTGAGCTCACTGGGCAGCTCCAACCACTTTTCACAAGTAGGTCTGGGAGATGGCAGCTGGCAAGTGTTTTCCATTTCCCAGTACCACACTGTTGGAAAGGTCCCATTACTAACCCGACGACCGCTTCCTCAAGATGATGTTCTCAGAGGTGGAGTGTATTTTTAAACCGTGACAGGAAGACTCTTTCAAAATGCAGTTAATGTCTGGGGTGCTAATGTGATTCCGGGGACAGTGGCGCCTGGCAAAGCTGCCGGCCCCGTGTGCGTCAGGCACTCCAGCACCTGCTGTTTATGGGAGGCCCACCATCCAAGTACTGGCAGGCCAACTCCGCTTAGCGTGAGACAACCAACTAGATCAGGCTGCAGATCGATGATATTCAGCCAAAAGACAAAGCAATGATAAGGTGACATTAGAAATAGACGAGGTGCCAGACACTGATCAAGGGAGGCATTTCTGCAAAATGTTAAATCAATCACCAGAGTTAGTAGAGCAGATAAAAGCCGGTACGTGAGAACAGACCTTTCCTTCCATACTAGGAGGCAGATGACAAGCTTTCAGAGAAGTCTTCAAAACACAAAGAGAGGATTTTTGCCCTTTTTCATATGTCTGTGGCAACATTTTCTTAAGATGTGGCGGGCACATAGCAGGCTTGCGTTGCCTGCGTTTTAGGAAAAAGCAAAAAGACGCTTTGAGAAGGCAAGCAACAGAGCTGGAAAGGCTTTAGTACAGTCTTAAACATTCTGTGTGTTATTTGCTTTTAAAAAATGGCCTTTTAATAATATAATATTCTGAAACATTCTTAGTCAAATTTAGTCACAAGGTGTCGAATCATATCCTCTCTGTATAAATAGGGGAATTCTCAGGAATTAAATTAAAGGGGTGTGAAAAAGTAAATAAATTATAATTTTGTCTATTATCAGCTAGTTGGAACTGTTTTAAAATAAATTTTGCGAGGGTTTAAACCTAAAATCCACCCACAGCTACATCTATAGATAGATAGATAGACAGAGAGATAGATAGATAGATAGATAGATAGATAGATAGATAGATAGATAGATAGATAGATAGATAGATAGATAGAACTTTTTTGGGGGAAATCTGGCTTTTTACAGAAGCTCTTTAAATTAAAAAAATGCATAAATAAGTAGATAAATGAATATATATATATATATATATATACATATACACGCACAATATGGTCCTGAATTTACACTAGACTGTCTAAAAAGGAAGGAACTTTTAAAAACAAAGTTTTTTTCCCCTCCCTATATAAAATGGGGTTTATTAGCTGGTAAGTCAACTCTTTTCTTGTACCTCACTTCTTATTTTCATATCACAATATTTTATCTATATTGTCACGCATGTGTGTTGGAGGATCACCTTCTGGGTTCACCAGATGTATTTAATACTACTCCAGGACGAGAGGGGGTACTGTCGCTGTTGTCACCTGTTTCTGCCTCCACGGCCCTGAGAGCAACTGACTCTGTCCCTTCTGTGCCAGGCCCTATAAAGGCAGGCATCAGTTGAATGAGGTGTCTCCTTTCATTTGAGCAAGACCAGAGAACGGATTTCCTCAAAGCCAGACCTACTCAATCGAGCAGCTTTTTCAAACCTGGGATAGGCTATAGCCCATAGTTCTGTTGTTTGAAGCCACTGTGTGTTTGTTTTGTTTTCAGTTAATTTGTTGAATTAAACAGGAAGGCCCAGCTGGTGTCCCAATAATTCTTTTGTACCCGATCCTTACTCCCATTCCACCAGAATACATATAAATGACATACAGTACATGTACAGTACTAGTAGAAATTGAAACAGAACACCCTGTAGGTGTATCCACTAAACTGAGATTCAGGTGGGATAATTATCATTATTACTGTCTAAAAAGCACCATCATACACAAGGAGAAAGCTTTATATCACATGTAACCTCCCTACAATGAATTATAGGCTAGCACTCTTGTATGCAAATGATAATTTTATGCATATGACTAATCTCCTCCTGTGGAATGGCAGTTCCTGCTCTTTCAACCTGGGGGCACAAATGGTCGAGGATCATTAAGTGTGGTTACGCAGGGAATACATCCCATCAGTCCATTCCCATGCATGCTCAATTGAGGAGAGTCCAGGTGAGCATATTGGCAAAGGAAATTGGGGAATAGACTCTTAAGCATTAAGTCGCATGGACAGGTGTTGTCTTGCACGTGATCAGGACTGGAATTAAAACTGGCAAGAAGATGTTCCTGATATAAGTGGTGCTGGTCAATTTCTCACAAACACCAGATGTGAACAAATTCTGTAGCTGATAATACCCACCACCATGATGCCCAGTGTGTGTTTTGTGTATTGCAGGCGTATGCATAGATAGATGTAGCCTTTCAACAGGTCTCCTTTGGTTGTGTATATGGTAGACATCATTAATTCCAAGCTTTCATCTCTAAAAAAGAATGATGGCCAGTTCGTTTTTCTAACAGCCCATTCAAAACACCACTGAAGACATGCGATGGCGAACGAGTGGCAGTTACACCAGTCAAACACTTGACAGCAGCTTTGGTTCATGAAGACAATTGTATTTGGTCACAGTGGACAGCTCTGATGTGACAGAGGCTCTGATGTGTACCATTGTGACCTTACAGTTTGCCACAGCCTCCCTGATATGCTGGTATTGCATATATACACCTGTATTGTCCAGAATCACATCTCTGGCTGTGGTTACCCTCCTCTTCCCATAACACCAATGCACTGTGGGTATTTTCTAACCAATTCGTGCCACAATCAGATAATGTCTCATGTGATACCCTACGATGAGCACTGGAAGGATATGACACATAGGTTGTCCACAAGTAATCCTTTGGGCACTTTTATTGTCTGTCCTGTAGTCTCTGTTGTGATCCTCACAACCCTGTTATGGCCATAGAAGACTCCACCAAAACAACAAACCTGCAGGTAGGTGCTGGAGCTACCCATTTCATTCAGCCTATGATATCATCCATTGGGATCTCGGCCTACACAGTCCTTCTGCACTTGGCTTGCATATTCCACTGCCACCTCACTTGGTTCCTCACCCCAAGGACAACACATCCACGATATGCTAGAAGCCTCCTCTGTTTATGTTTGTAAGCACAGACAATTCTGTTATTCTGATCCGGTTCTTCTCCGTCACTGGATATCTATTTATCCTTTTAATCTTCTGTATGTAAGATCCTCTTTGATATTGTCTCACACCTCCAGGCATATTTGTTGATCAGCCTTTCATTGTGATTATAGGGGATGAACACAGGTACAGAGAGGGACTTCCTATGGCTCTGCAGCTGGATGGCCGAGCCTTCCATGAACTTCGGTGTGGTGCTGAAGAGATCTGCCTGTGCTCAAGCTTGCTCCAGAAAGTGTAGGACAAGGATCCATGGGTCTTTAATGGAAGTAACCCAAACATTTTCAACTTATGAGTCAACTTTGACGTGAGGTGCCACCCCTCATGTTGTAGTTGTCAGCACTGTGATAGTGCCCCACCACCTGATTCCTGCAGCAGTCATGTTGGGTCTTATATTGGCAGTAATGGCAGGGGTCCGCAATGCTCACTTCAACATAGGTGTAGTAGCCATGGAGGTCCACTGCTATTGCCAACTGGTCTTCTCCTGCTACAGCTGACTTCAAGGGTATGTGGCCTATCTGCCTGCATCACCAACAGACATGTGGCTTCACTACCCTGACCAACAGAGTTAGGTGAGTGAGTACTCAAGATGTTGCTCCACCACTGAAGGGTGCATCTGTCCTTTTTCCTTCACCGATCATAATGGCTTCTGCCCAAACTTCATCCAGTATTGATGGCCTAGCAAAATACACCTGCAGCCTATGGGTGATATGAGACCCTCTGAAAAGTAACCTTCTCCAGGTCTTCTTGTAAAGCTGATAAGCCCATCATTTAAATAAGGCAATTCATGACATCTGGAAGCATCTCCTGACCAAGACATTTTAAAATGCCTTGCTACCATATGACTATCAAGGGTTAGAATGACAGAAGAAACAAAAACTAAACAACACAGTGAAGATGGAAGGAGAGAATAGGAGGAGACCAAGCAAGACAATCCTTGGGTATGTAAGTTGAGGAGCCACCCTAACCAATAGGGCTTTAAACCCTGTTTAGTAAGACTCAAAGAGGTTTAAGGATTACTTTGCTCATTTTAGTTTTTGTTTTTTTATTATGGTGTCCATCACCCTATACCCTTCTGCTGTTATTACGATACTATTTTGTTTTGTATACTTTAGCTTTCTTCACTTAATGTGAGTACAGGAGGTATTCATGAGTGGCCACTACAGAACACTTTTTTTGCTTTACTTTGTAAAACAAGTCTAAACAAAGGTGGACGTGAGGCTAAAATATTGGATTAAAAACGTAAAGTTTCTGGTTCAATCCCCACCACCGACTCACGTTGTAACTTTGAACAAGTCCTGCCTGTGCTACAACTGTAAAAAATAAATGGATACAAATGCTTGTAATGGTGTTAAAGGATATGTTTGTTACTTTTGTGAAATATTTTTATACATATAAAAAAAATACTGTGCCTAATCTTGAATTTTAAAATAAGTTCTACAATCTCAATGTGGGAACAAAAAGACTTAAATGTACTGAATACATCCATCTATCTATCTATCTAAAGATCTAAATAATTCAACTAACATAAATACATCATCTGCTTCTATCTCTCTCTGTTTTCCCACTCCGTCCAGCTCCTTCTCTAAGTTCTCACCAGTCACATCTGCTTTTGTTAATAACCTGCTTTGTAAGATGAGGCCGACTACTTGTGTACTGTACATCCCCAGCACTCTACTTAAATCCTGCCTTCATGCCATAATCCCGACTATTACAACAATAATAAACTCATCCCTTGACACTGGCTCTGTGCCGCTCACTTTTAAAATCGCTTCTGTAACCCCAATGTTAAAAAAGTCTGGTCTTGATGCTGACAATCTTAACAATTTCCGGCCTATTTCCCACTTACCTTACCTGTCAAAAGTTCTTGAGCATGTTGTAGCTTCCCAACTCACCAACTACTTAACTTCTAATAATTTGATGGAACCCTTTCAGTCTGGTTTCAGGGCACAGCACAGCTGTGAAACTGCTCTGCTATGGGTAACCAATGATTTGCTTATGGCAGCAGACTCTGGACAAACCAGCATATTAATTCTATTAGACCTCAGTGCAGCATCTGACACTGTCAGACATGACATTCTACTGTCCAGAATGGAGAACATGTTGGGTATCTCTGGCACTGCCCTCCAGTGGTTCAAGTCCTATCTGACTGATAGGCAAGTGTTTGTTAGTCTTGGCAACAGCAGATCCAGCTCAGCGCCAGTCACACAAGGAGTTCCTCAGGGCTCTGTCCTCGGCCCTCTTCTCTTCTGTATTTATATGCTTCCCCTTGGCCATATTATTCGTAGCTATGGACTGGGCTATCATTTTATGCAGATGATACTCAACTCTACTTCAATTTTAAAAGTGGAACTTCATCAGAGCTTTCTCAGCTCACAACCTGCCTTAGTGAAATTAAATGGAGCAGAACTCTTTAAAATTAAATTGCAACAAAACTGAACTCCTGCAAATTGGGACTAAAATGCAACTTAATAAAATGAGCTCCTTCCCAGTCAATCTTGGTGGTGATCTCATCAGACCTGCCTCTACTGCAAAGAATCTTGGTGTCATTTTTGATTCCTCCCTTTCTTATTCCACCCACATAAATCACATTAAGAAACTTTCTTACTTTCACCTCCATAACATATCCCATGTTCGCTCCTTCCTCTCCTTTTCTAATGCTGAGAAACTTGTCCATGCTTTTATCACATCCCGCATCGATTATTGTAATTCATTACTGGCAGGTGCCCCCTCTAATCTTATATCACAGCTCCAGCTTATTGAAAACTCAACTGCAAGAGTCCTTACATGGCCCAGCAGCAGCGAGCACATCACACCCATCCTGCTCCGTCTTCACTGGCTTCCTGTGTCTTACAGAATCAAATATAAAATCCTACTAATAACCTACAAAGGCTTAAATAACCTCGCCAAACTACATCAGTGACCTTCTCCATCACTATGTGCCTACCCGCCCACTAAGGTCCTCTGATTCTGGCAATCTTGTTGTGCCCCACACTAATCTACACTCCATGGGTGACAGGGCCTTCAGCTGTATAGCGCCCAGACTCTGGAATGACCTACCGAAATTAATCAGATCAGCTGACTCCATGAATTTTTTAAAAAACAACTCAAAACTCATCTGTTCAGGAAGGCTTTTAGCTCTACTTGACTTTATTACCCTTCTCAGTTTATCTCTATGTCATGATGCTCATGTAACCTGTATGTGTGTGCCAGATCATCAATTATGTTGTCTGTTAGGCTTTCTCTGAATTTACTGTCTTAATCTTCTTTATTTGTTTATTTGGTTTGTATAATGCTATATACTGTATACCTTGCCGTTCTTTCTTATATTCTGTAAGTGCCTTGAACATGCGAAAGGCGCTATATAAATAAAATGTATTATTATTATTATTATTATTAATATCTATTATATAGTGCCTTATCTATCTATCTATCTATCTATTATATGGTGGCTTATCTATCTATCTATTTTATAGTGCCTTTCATATCTATATATCTGTATTTTTTATCCCTGAGTTCTTTAAAGTTTTACTGTTATTATATTATTTCACATTCCTTTACATAGAATGGTTTATTTAAATAATCAAACACTAAAATTTACATGACATAGTTGAGTTTTTTAATTTGTTAATTTATTATATGCACCCTTATTTCTATTTTAATAGGCTATTACACCACCTTATTTTTTCTTCCTGATTGATCTTTGTACTTAACATTTTACACACCAGCTTGTCGCCTTTCTCTTTCTTTGCACCAACACACACACACACACACACACACACACACACACACATTCGCGTACAGATGGGAGGAGAAGTGCTTGCTACAAACAATCAGCATATAACAGTGACAATGCCTAATATTATCTCCCTCTGCTTTGTATTTCTACAGATAAACAGATAGATTGATTGCTGGACAGATTCCCCCATGCGAGTGATTTGTGACCATTGTCCTTATGTGACATGGAGCACCTGGTATGCCTGCACTGAGGAATATGACTGCTGCCTCCCCCATGGACTCAAATTCATGCAAACATATGCTGCCATTATTGTGAAAATTAGTTCTGTAAACATGAGCTTCTCCTCATTGAAGTGGCAGGCTGCCTCCTGGGAGGGGGGAGGTTGGGGGGGGTTGGGCTGGGTCAAGTGGGGAACATTCCCATCATCTCCCCTGGTGGGATTGGGAGAGGAAAAGTGAATTAGCTCAATCAATGAGGGGTTAACATGGGGCAAAGACAATATTGACCTTTTTTGAATTCTTAACTTGATGGCTTTATTCCTGAGTGAACTTAACCAAATGTGTTTGAATTAAACTGTTAAACAAAGCAAATGTTCCACTGCTTCATAAGCAAGTCCTAGCAGCATATCCAAAGCTAGAATCTTGAGTAAAATAAACATCCCTTTTTATTTAATGTATTTAGATCTTTGGGTAATTTCTTGTATTACCGTTAAATTATATCATAGATAGATAGATAGATAGATAGATAGATAGATAGATAGATAGATAGATAGATAGATATTTATTACATTATACCATACAGGGGTCAGTACTATGGCACAATTTCCTGCATTGCTATCTGCATGGAGGCTGCATGTTCTCCTCATGTCTGCTTAGGTTTTTCCGCAGGTTGTCAGTAGTTGGTAAGTCATTTTTATCAGTTTCAAAAATAGCAAATTATCAAATGCATTCATTCATTATTTATTTATTTATTTATTTGGCTGATGCCTTTATCCAAAGTGACTTACAACATTTAGAACAGAACTTTTGTTTTCCCATTTGGAGCACAGGCAGGTGAAGTGACTTGATCATGGTCACACAATATCAGTAGTGGGATTTGAACCACAATGTTAGGGTTTTAAGTCCAATGTTCAAAGCCTTAAATATAAATGTAAAGCAACATTATGGAATTATATGAAAGACTGAATATGAAGTGATTCCTACCACATGTTCAGTGTCCATATGAGCCTAAACTGGATTAAATAGGTATGAAAATCATTTGGCTAGATCTAAACTTTTAAGCATAGTCAAAGATCATCAAAGGTCAGTCTCAACAGGGCATTATAGAAATTAAGCTAAACTGATTTGATTTGTACTCTACACATCTTGATATATAAACCAACATTCTGTTAACCTTCTTAAAGAAGACTCTGAGCAATATCCAGAAGTTATCTCATAAGGGGTACTTTCAAGTTCCAGACCTCCCATTATGTATTCAAATCTAAAATGTGTATTTATTTTGGCATAAGCAAACCAAATGTTTGTCTTCAGACCCGAGTATCACTCAACAACTGTACCACTTATCAAGGCAAACAAACAACTTAAACTCACTTTTGCAATGAAATAAAATTAATAACCATCCATCCCGCTATATCCTAACTACAGGGTCACAGGGGTCTGCTGGAGCCAATCCCAGCCAGCACAGGGCGCAAGGCAGGAAAAAACCCCGGGCAGGGCGCCAGCCCACCGCAGGGCACATACACACACCAAGCACACACTAGGAACAATTTAGGATTGCCAATGCACCAAACCTGCATGTCTTTGGACTGTGGGAGGAAACCCACGCAGACACGGGGAGAACATGCACACCGGGAGTGAACCCAGGTCTCCTACCTGTGAGGCGGCAACGCTACCCACTGCGCCACCGTGCCACCCATAGTATAACTAAGAGTACAAAAATAGGAAATGTGTTTAAAAGAGTATTTTAAGTATATCCTCATTAAGGATACAGCTGATGACAATGAGGTTGTGTCTCTTCCAGCCCAGGTGCACAGCTGCTTAAAAGTTTCTTCAGTTGCCAAAGGTCTTCTATCTGGCATTTTCAAAGAGAATGCGGACGTCTTGTCTGGGTAATGGTGAACATCTGTTCTTCTTGTTCTTGTGTTTTTTCAATGCAGAATGTATTCAAACATACTCTCTGCATGTGAGCCAACAATTATTACATAAATAGCCAATAATCTGAAAATGTCTGTCGTGTTAGCATTACAAAATTTTGTTCTTTTCCCAGGCTGATGCCCATGCTAATGTTAATTACCAAAAGCTGATCAATAAGGCTATTTTGGACGTTCCCAGCAACCTGGAATTCTAAAAGAAGAAAGTAAAAAAAAATCCAAAGTTCAAAATCAATAAAGAGTTTAAATCAACATCCAGCAGTTTGCATTACTGTCACTTAAAAGAAGTAAAGCATTAATTAAAGATTTCAACATGTAAAATCATGGCTTGCTTGGGCACTGATCTATAGCTTGATCGAGAAGTTCAATGCTAGTTAATTAGTCTTTCTAACTTTGTTAGAGTTGGTGTATTTTATTTTTACTTATTTATGCTTTCAATAACTAAAATCTCAAATTTCTGTGTCTCACACTTCCATAATTGTAAACACACTCCGGACCAGCGGTTGGCGCTCTCATCTAATGCCTCTTCTTTTTCTCCTTCTGCAGAAATGATGATTGATGGACTGGAGTCTAATGATGTCACTTCCTGTTTCCAGTCTGTAGCACCCATCTCATTCCCTGCGTATTCTTTAAGACCTCCTCCATTTTGAGGTGGTCAAGTTTTGATCCCGTGTCTGTAAAGACAAGTATTTCCCTTATTTTTTGTTTACCAACTTCAACAATATTTGGGGATCACGTTGGTGCCCTAAACCCTTCATGATCTGTTTGTGTTTACTTTCTTACAGCTGGTACCGTATTGTTTTAATTTTTTATTTTTTTTTACTTTTCCAGTAAATGAATACCACACAACCCTAATGGAAAGTTTAAGTGTGATTATTTTGATTTCTGACCTATTTTCCTTTTCCTGACCACAACTCTGTCTGCTCCTTTTAGACCAGGAGTTCCCAAACTGTTTTCCGCCGCAGACCCCTTTACCAAAAACTTTTAAAACCGTCGACCCCCTAGTCACTTGCAACGTTTTTTTCATGTCCACACTTGCTTTGATACGTTCGATAAGACAATGCACAGACGTGGTTGTGCTGCGTTTATTTTCATGCATTCTTTCGTGTGACTCTTTTAATGACACATTCTACCTTTTCGTTCGCAAGTTTGGTATGTAATGTGTTTTTATCAAAAAAGTGTTGTTTTGAATTATTTTACTTCTTAATTAGGTACCTATTGGAATCATAGATATTTTAAAGTAACAAACAAATATCAGTAGTAAGGGGGTCTATTTTTGCGGTCGTCGACCCCCACATTTTTTTATTGAAACTATCAATAGTGAATAGTCAATATCGAACTCTTTGGGAACTCTTGTTTTAGACCCTTCACCTTCTGGTTATATCTTTTAAGTTCTGACTGTGGGCCCTACTTTATGATTGAGAATAATTAAGCAAACAAATAAAGTGGAATGAAACTCCATAATCAGCAATAATAAATAACAGAAATATAACCTGAATGGGGCAACAAGGAAAAAAGGAAAGAATCAAAATATAAAAGAACTCAAAGCACAACAACCCAGAGGAGACCCACATGAAACCATGCCATCTTTCATCAGCCTCCACTGTGTGCTTCATTGCTGCATTTGTTTATTTTTTCTTTTCTTTCTGATTAGCAAAATCCATGTATCCCTTTATTACGTAAGTTATTATTAAAAACGTACATGATAACTACAAGTGTAAATATTTAAGCATCACCAAAACCTTGAATTTTGTTCCTCTGAAAACACTTAATACTCAGTATCTGTTTCAAATAAAACTAAAAATATTTTATAGCCTCATGCTGACCAGCAAACACCTGACCACCTTGTAGTTAGCACTGCTGCTGATCATGAAGTGTGCAGTTTGAGTCATGCAGTGTATCTATGCTCCATGTTATTGAAACCTGTCCTTTTTCACCTCAAATCTTTTTGATACTGGACTTGAGATGCTGCCATTTTAAATTTAGGCAGTTCATATCCCTTTTCCTCAGCATGACAAAGGGTATCATAATTATTTTATTTCAATCGAGACAGACCAGGAACCAGCATCCCATTGTCATGAGATGTCGCCAGTGGGTTCAAACTCCTATTCTTTATAATGGTTGTGGGCCTTAATGGGTTATCTGAGCAATCACCATGGACAAGGAATATATTATTATTATCCCAGCTCTGAAGCACTTAATTCACTAAGAAACTCCCCAGCCCCCCCACTTTACCAAACCCAAACAGCAGCTTCTTCTATTCGGCAAGGGGAACTTCTGCCCCACCACTCTGGTGATTTAGCAAGGAGATTTTCAGGTGAAAAAGTATGCTGTGAAAGCAAAAAGGCTGAGGGACATTTATGAAGTTGTGTTTATGTTTAATGTTGTTATGTAGGTTGTTCTTGTTGTCTTTGTGTTATTTTTCATATCTTTATGTTATTGATGTCGATGTTGTGTATGACTGGTTCATTGTACCCTGTCTCTTTAACTTTACCTATGTTCTTTGTTTCCAGTGGGTGGGGCTTCATGATGTCATGACTCCTGCACCCTCCCTCAGGCTCTTTAAATTGGCAGAGAAAACTCAGGAGAGGGAGATCAATCAAGTTTTCTCTGAGGATCTCTATTTATTGTTGAATTTTGTGTTTTTTGCAACTTCTGGTGCCTGTTTTAAGGATTCAGATTTTTTGACTGTGGATTTTAACTTTGTTTATTTAGGATTGCCTTTTATGTAACTCCTTTGTGCCTCTTTCTACTCTTTAAAGCCTTTCTTTGTATATTCATTTTTCAATAAATAATTTATTCATAAAGATTCTGAATTTTCCCTTTTAATACAAGCTGGGGTAATTGCTGGTTTTCTGTTATATTTTTGTGATATTTATATTTGTTTTGCAAGTTCCCCGTTTTTGGGCCTGATCCAACTGGAGCCAGCAGCTAGTATTAAGAGCCTCACTGAGTTGAGGTGAGTCTCTCACGAATCCAGAGACAACCATGAGTAAAATTTGGATTAAAGTGGGTGAGAACAATTACAGTAATCCCTTGTTTATCGTGGGAGATAGGTTCCATAACTGAATAACTGAATTTCCACGAAGTAGGGACACCATATTTATTTAATTATGTAACGTGTATTTGGACGTTTTTAAACCCTCCCTGTACTGTTTACAATCCACCCTTTACTCTATTAATAACAGGGACAACTGTTAAGCAATATGAAATCGGTAGATAAGTTTACAGTTACTGTATAGCGAAGTACACGTACCTATATATCACGTGATGATGGTGATGAATATGCTGTGCAGTAAAAATGATGGCGATGAAGGTGATGATGACTTTTACTGCGCAGCCGATGACTGTATTCTACGTCTCTTCAGATGGCGGTGTCATTTCCTGTGGCACCTTTTCCACGGTTTCCGAAGGTGTATCCGTAGTAGTAATAGGAACTGGCTCTTTTTTGCGAGGCTGCAAAAACATTGTGATCGGCAGTTGCTGCCGCTGCTTCTTTTTCCGGTCAAAGAGCAGCTTGTAGGCGGTCATGATGTTGTTGACCTTGTTGCAAAATTGGACCGATCGATCCATATCATCGTCCCATTCCTGTGACCGCTCTTGCAGATCCTTAGCCAGTCTGCAACCACAGCCGTGAACATTCTCCCTTCCTTCAACACATCCAGAAGTTTCACCTTCTCAGTGATCGTCATCATTCTTCGTTGGCGTTTAGGCTCAGCACCAGCCTTGGAAGAAGGAGCACGTTTGGGAGCCATTGCAGGGGGTGAAAATTGAAGCGAAGTTCAACACAAAGAAACCACAAAAAAATCACACACAGTACAGTGCAAAGTAAACCACTCGGCGAGAAAGCTTGAAGTGAAATGGCCGCCACAGAGAGACAAGGGGAGGTGCTGTGGGATCTGGGCATCAGTCAAAGCACCAATCACAGGCCCGATTAGAAAGCAGGAAGCTGTGATTTGTCGTCTCCCTCCCAAGTACCAATCTCAGCCCGTGTTACAACGCACTTAGTCAACGAACTTGTTTTGTTGTTCTTAGACTAGGAAATACTACTACTACATTTAAAAACCCGCGAAGTCGTGAATCCGCGAAAAGTGAACCGTGAAGTAGCGAGGGATTACTGTAGACAGTTTACTCGAGTGTCACATTTCTAAACCAATTCAAACTAAACCAGTTTTGGATTTTGAACTGCAAAGTGCAATGGTGCTCTCATTAACATTGTACAACAGAGAGTAAGCGTCTCATTACGTTAAACTGTTTACAATCCTAAAAACCTCTACTAAATATATACATTTGTGTCACATGTGTGGAGAGCATATTGCATGTGTTAAACATAAAACTATCCTGCTACAAGGGAAAAACCTTTTGATAAAATCAGATTATGCTTTCTTATTCAAAGACACCAATGGACTAGTGGTAAAAGTGAACAAGTGCTGGTGTGTGCCCTCTGTGTTCAGTTACAATGATAGTATAGGAGTCAATATAAGGTTGAAAGAATTGGTAGCTATATTCATGAAAATATGAACTGCAAACTATGAATTTGAAGCAAAAGATGTGTCACAACCCACTAAAAGGATGTGAAAAGGTCTGCCATTAAGTCAGGTGATAATGGAGAGCCACAAGAGATTTTAGTGCTCAACACACCCAAATCAGTAAATGTTCCTGACCGGTAGGACAATGGATGCGGCTGCACAGCTTCGATCTTCTGACTGAACGTCTAAACGAATAACTAAAGGAAGTTATCATTACTGTCTAATTGGAAATGCAAACATGTCATGCAAGAACATACTGCAGTATTTTAACAACACGATATATGTCCATAGACCACAATTCTCATCTAAACTCTAAAGTCATACTGACAAAATGATATTATAGCAGACAGAAGCACTTCTCAAACTCATGGAGCCAAGCAGCTGTAGTTGACTATGTGTGTGCCTGTCTGTCTCTTCTGTCACCGCGCTCATTACAATATACTAATTAATCATTAGACTTAGCTCCTAAAATAATAACAGAAATGTTAGCATTTTAGTTTCTTTCTGTGTCAAGTTTTTTTTTCAGTACCTTTTGCTCTCTGCCTGAATCTCCAGCAATTTAAAATGCATAGACTGGAGGAATTGGGGGATGATTTTTAGGTAGAAACCTTGTGGTGGAGCCTTTAAAGCAGGGGAGTTTGCCACTATAAACTACAAACTTTTTAATGAGTTGCCTTCAGATGTGTATTCTCATTTGAAACTCACAGCTGACCCTGCGAGAGTACTGCGGGGCAGAACAGTTAGAATTCTGGATTACATCTCTTGCTTACTGTAGGAGGCCTCACAACCATTTTGCTTGTGAGGAAGCTCCATTTCATTACAGTGTTTTTGTAACATTATCATTTTAAGTTTTTGTTTCATTTTTGATGATTGCATCTTTTTTGTGGTTACCACACCCATTGCTAAGCACACAATGGAACATCTATGGCATGTGGCATGTGATGTCAGGTGTACTCATTGTTTAAGATGGCAGCATGCATCTCACAGCATTAACTTTTTTGGATCAAAATACTAAATGACTGCTGCAAATTATCACTTGAATTTAGTTTAGGGAAAGGATTATCAGTTTCATTAGGACATTCAGTTCTCCTTTTGACTTACGGTTATTGGTTTCTCATTTGGTGTAGGTGCTGGGTTCTTCTAACCCTTTCGTAATCACCCTAGGCTCAGTTTTTTTGACTTTACCATTTCATCTTCCCCCTTACTTTTTACCTCCTGGTTCTTGCTGTTTATCAGTTTGTCTTTAGATATGGTAGTTTGCACGTTGGCCGTAATATTAAGTGAGTCTATTAATGCACTGTAGATAGCACCAGTTCTAATGTGTTTGTGGAGTCTAACCCTCCGGCAATAAACGCAAGTTGCAGACTCACTCTAAACAAAGTGCCATTGCATTGCAGAGCAAATGTATGTATATGTTACATCAAGAATCATCAGTGCCGAGGTAAGTCAACAAATAACGTGCAAGTGTTTGGAATGTGGCAAGGAAATCAATGTACACAGACGTGGTAGAAAATTCAGACTCTGCACAGGCCATAGCTGGACAAGGATTCGATGCTACCCAGAATAAGTGTGAGTGTGTGCCCTGCAGTGAACTGCCCCCAAAAGTGGTGCAGGGATTAACCACAACCATCCCGTGGCCCAGAACTGGCCCGAAGATAGTTTGAAACAAATGGATGAATGAACTTTCAAACCAATTCATTTCTTGCTGTCATTCTTCTCTAAAAAATTAAGGACATCTTCTTTGTTAATACATGGCTGCTAGATCATCCTTACACGCTGTAAATTGGCATCTCCATCATGTTCCTCCTTAGAATTAAGATGACTTCATTAATCTGCTTGTGTCGGACATAAAAAAAGAATTGCCGGCAGAGAAAGGTCTGTGACCTTTCACCCTGAAATAATTGAAAGAAAAGGTCAGTGATGGCTTTATCAGTGTCATCTATTACCATCATGTCCAAAGGGCCTCGGTGTTCCTCCATATTCTGTTATTGTTACTCTTTCAGATTTTTCACAGTTTAAGCAGCTCTGTTGTTGGAGTGGAGATTTGCAGCTCACACTCTAGTAGTCACTCGTCCACTTCTCAGCTTGGGGTTTGCAAGAAGTGTAGCAATGCATGTGGAACCGTCTCTGAGCTACTTTTCTAGCAACAATAGAAAAAACAACGAAGACCGTGTTTAATCCTCACAAGAGCATGGATTCTTTCTGCTGATATTTCTTTCCACTGATTATTCTTGTTGTATCCAAGTAAGGATATCATAGTCCTTATTGTGATTTCATTGTAAATGTTCTTACTAAACAACATAAGCTTTTATTAATATTGTCCATTTTTCTAGTGCTTCACAGTTAGAGTATAGAGTAATTAGTTAAATCTGCATGGCACTATAAGGCAGGAAAGGCCTTAAATGGTACAGTACAATGGTCTGCAATGAATCAAGTAGTTACGGGGGATGCGAGGCAGCTGACAGTTGAAATGGCTGACCTTTTGGTAAAGGTGAGAGAAATACTAAAGAACGGGCAGTATGTATGTACAGGAACGTTCAAAAAGTTTCCGCAATTTTATATTTTCGTTGGAAATGGTGAAGACAGGAGGAGTAGAAATTTGTTGTGTCCAAGAGTGTCATGTGACTAGTATAAGAGAAGATGGCTGCGAAACTTATAAATTGCACCAAAGAGGAATAGCATTCTGTCATATGCTTTTTGTGGGCAGAAGGTGTGCCGGGAGCACAAATTCAACTCTGCATGTGTGCTCAGTATGGGAATAAAGTTCTCTCTCATAGAGTCGTCTATAAATGGATTGAAATGTTCAAAAATGGCCATACTAGTGTGACAGATGCAGAGCTCTCTGGACATCCAGCTACAGCCACGACCAGATTTTCATGTGATGATAATGTGAAAACAGCAGTGCACCAGTGGGTACACACTCAACCAAAACTATTTTTTGCTGATGGCATTAAAAGGTTGGTACAACGCTGGGAAAATTGCATCACAATGGAAAGTAACTATGTAGAAAAATGATGTAATTTGTTTTTGAAACTCTTAATAAATGGAGTTAAAAAAATGTGGAAACTTTTTGAATGTCCCTCATATGTACAGTATGTATGTGGTCAGCATACCTCCTAGCCAACAGATGGCAGCACATATTAAGTGAACTGTGCCCTGAATGTTTTGTAACCTTTTTCTCAGTTTTGTTTAACCCATTTAGAGGTTTGAATCAAAGAGAATGTACAATTTAATACAGTTTCTCATTATATCATTTATTTTTGGTTGTTTAAATATTGTTGCATTGATTTTGGTTTCTCATGGGCTCTGCCATTTGTTACTATGTTGTCTAGGAAATAAACTAGAAGTGCCTGACACATGACAGTGTGACAGTATAAGGTCAGTGTTGACCAGAGAAGTCCCATCTCTGTCTAAGATTACAGATAAATCCCTAAGTCTTTAGTATCATGAAGATCTTGTTTTGATCTTCCATCCATCCATTATCCACCGCTTATCCGAGATCGGGTTGTGGGGGCAGCGGCCTAAGCATGGAAGCCCAGACCTTCCGCTCCCCAGCCACCTCCTCCAGCTCTTCTGGGAGGACCCCGAGGCATTCCAGGGCCAGCTGGGAGATATAATCCCTCCAGCGTGTCCTGGGTCTGCCCCGTAGCCTTCTCCCAGTGGACCATGCCCAGAACACCTCCCCAGGGAGGCGTCCAGGGGGCATCCTAACCAGATGCCCGTACCGCCTCAACTGACTCCTCTCAATGCGGAGGAGCAGTGACTCTACTCCAAGAGTCTCTCCTGGATAACTGAACTCCTCACCCTATCTCTAAGGGAAAGTCCAGCCACCCTGCGGAGAAAACTTATTTCGGCCGCTTGTATCCACGATCTTGCTCTTTCGGTCACTACCCAAAGTTCATGGCCATAGGTGAGGGTAGGAACGTAGATCGAATGGTAAATCGACAGCCTCGCCTTTTGGCTCAGCTATCTCTTCACCACGACGGACTGTTGCAGAGCCTGCATTACTGCAGATGCCGCATCAATCCGTCTGTCAACCTCCCACTCCATTCTTCCCTCACTCGTGAACAAGACCCCAAGATACTTAAACTCCTCCACTTGAGGCAGCACTGTGCTCCCAACCCAGAGAGAGCATTCCACCCTTTTCTGGCTGAGAACCATGGCCTCGGATTCAGAGGTACTGACTCTCATCCCCTCTGCTTCGCACTCAGCTACAAACCGCTCCAGTGAGAGCTGAAGGTCACTGTCCGATAAAGCCAACAGAACCACATCATCTGCAAATAGCAGAGATGAGATTCTGAGGTCACCGAACCAGACCGCCTCCGCTCCTTGGCTGCACCTAGAAATTCAGTTCATATAACTTATGAACAGAATCAGTGACAAAGGGCAGCCCTGGCAGAGTCCAACCTCAACAGGAAACGAGTCAGACTTATTACCGTCAATGCGGACCAAGCTCCTGCTCCTCCTGTACAGGAACTGGATGGCTCATAACAACGAGCCTTGTACCCCGTAATCTTGGAGCACACCCCATAGAATGCTTTGAGGGAAATGGTCGAATGCCTTCTCCAAATCCACAAAACACATGTGGACTGGTCAGGCAAACTCCCATGCCCCCTCCAGGATCCTGGCCAGGGTGTAGAGCTGGCCGGGATGGAATCCGCATTGTTCCACTTGAATCCAAGATTCAACCACCGACCAAACTCTCTTCTCCAGCACCCCTGAATAGACCTTACCGGTCTATAGTTGGAGTACATCCTCCGGTCACCCTTCTTAAAAAGGGGAACCACCACCCCGGTTTGCCAATCCAGAGGCACTGCCCCCGATGTCCATGCGATGTTGTAGAGACGTGTCAACCAGGACAGCCCCACAAAATCCAGAGCCTTGAGGATCTTCTGGTTACAAATTAACAGGCGAATTTCTTCAACTTTGATTCTGGTGCACATTTAAAGTTTGACAACAGATCTTTTGACTTTCCAGTTTTGATCTTTGCCTTGACCTTCAGCTTCACCAGTTCTTCTGATCCATTGCCTAATTTCCTCTTGTGCACAAATAAAGTTCTATCTATCTATCTATCTATCTATCTATCTATCTATCTTTTCCATCTTAGCGTTACAGCCATTTTGGGAGCCACCAGAGGGAATTTTGTTTGGTTGGCTCCCAAGACTTTATATCTGTATCTCCAGACATAATTAAGCTATTATGAGTCAGAGCTGGGTGAGCTGTGGCTGGGAATTAGTGAAGGTAAGCAAAGAGGCAGGTGAGGAAGATACCGTACCAGATAGACAGTATAATACTCATTTAAAATAATGATTTGTCCAAATTGACTTGGAGAAATGTCTTGGTTAAAGGGAATATACAGAGGAGGGCTCAGGCAAAAAATTGGTTCACTAATTTCAGGAGAATAGGTAACAAGATGTTAACCTAACATTTGTAGTTTAAATTCTAAAATTCTAAAAACTCTACAAATTTTTTTTCAGTATAATTTTGTAGACCACAAAGAAAGACATGATTGTGAGTGCACCGCCACCTTTTCTGTTGGCAGCACAATGGTATTCCACATTATATCTGATGATCTTGTGAAGTTAGTACCTTGTACTATCAAGATGGGCTCCAATTCTCTGCAGCCTTAAGATGGATTATGAGTGCTTGATAGTGAAAGGGAGGTAGAATTGAATTTACAAAATACCTTTCTTTAACAAGTGGAACATAAATGGGATTAGTGACTTGCTCAGGGTCATGCAAGTGGTAACATTCCATATTTTATAACAATGTGAGACATGGAGATGGAATTGAACCAGCCAACTTGAACTTTATAGTCGATAGCCTTAACCACTATGCATCTATGACTGCGCATCACAGTCAGCTTTACAAAGCAGAATACAATACACAAATAAGAAAACTTGAATTGTGGTGTTGGAAATTCACTAAGTTCATTAAATTCCATTTAATTTAATGTTTGTATTTGAATTAGTTTATTTTTATTCCTTTACTTTTTTTCTTAACTTGGGCATTGCCTGCTGTCTAAGCAGAGAGGTGTGGTGCTAACCACAGGTCTGGTCAGGTCAGGTTGGGAAGCATGCACTAATACAGCATGTTGCTGTACCCATCATACGATGAAACAGCTCAAGATCCTGGCTGGCAACCCCCCAGGCAGACACGCGGTTCCAAAACTCCAGAAATGAAACTCAATCCGCCACAACCAGGTGTTACGTAGGCATCCCCTTGGCCTAGTCCTGGTACTCAGGTCCTCAACAATGAGGATTCTGCAAGCCGTATCACACTCTGAGAATCATGCCACATGGCCGTAATGCCGTAACTGGCGCTCCCTCACTATGCAGATAATGTGCCTCATTTGGGACTCCATGAGCAACCGCTCATTTGATACAAAGTCAAACCAGCAGTACCCAAGGATTTGCCAAAGAGACACAGTACCGAAGGAGTCCAGTCTTCATCTCAGGTCATTGGATAGCGCCCATGTCTCACAACCATATAGCAAGACAGGAAGCACCAGGGTTCTAAAGACTTGGACCTTCATCCTTTTGCATAGCTATTGGGAGCACCACACACCCCTTTCCAGCAACATCACGATCCCCCATGCTCTCCCAGTTATCAAGAACTCCAAACACCTTTTCCAGAGACCTTATGACCCCCCATGCTCTCCCAAATCCATCTACTGACTTCATTGGAAGAGTCACCAGAGACATGAATGTCACTGCCAAGGAAAGTAAACCTCTCGACGAGATCGACACTCTCTCCGCAAACAGACACACTGCTGATGGCTGTGCCCAAGAGGTCATTTAAGGCCTGGAGCGTCTTGTCTCTCCGGCATTGTGCTAACCACAATGTACTGAAAAGTGGGTTCTTTGCTAAAAATCTGAAATTGATCCATTTCAAGAGACAACATTTGCAAAAATTTTTAAAATCTAATAGTACTTTGATTCCTCAAATTTGATTTCCTCTCCCTTGAGGGCATTTTTGTGCATTTTAGGGCATTTAACATACAACTCCAAATCAGAAAAAGTTGGGACAGTATAGAAAATACAAAAAAAAATGTAGTAATTCTTAAACTTGACTTTTATTTCATTGCAGACAGTATGAACCCAAGATATTTCATGTTTTGTCTGGCCAACTTCATTCCATTTGTTAATATACATCCATGACTGCATTTCAGGTCTGCAACCAATTGCAAAAACAGTTTGGGCGAATTACGGCCAGTAATAAGGTAAAATAATTAAATAATGATGTGATTTCAAACAGATGATCATAATCATGGTTTGGTACAAAATCAGTATCCAAAAAAGGCTGAGTCTTTGAGGATCAAAGATGGGCAAAGGATCTCCTATTTGTCAACAAATGAGCGAGAAAATTATTGAAATGTTTAAAAACAATGTTCTTCAAAGAAATATTGGAAGGGATTTGCATATATCTCCCTCTACAGCACATAATATATTAAACAATTTAAGGAATTTGCAGGGCAAGCCTAACCTGACCTTCAATCCCTCAGATGGCACTGAATCAAGAACCATTTACTCATAATAGCTGATATAACCACTTGGGCAAGGGATTACTTTGGCAAACCTTTGTCAAGCACTACAATACAGAGTTAAAATTCACAAGTGCCACTTAAATGTTTACTGTGAATAAAAGAAGCCTTATGTTAACCATCTGGGATGGACCATCACACTGTGAAAATATGTATTGTGGTCAGACAAATCATTATTCCAAATCTTTTCAGAGGAAATGGATGCAGTGTGCTCTAGACCAGAGACAAAAAGGACCATCCAGGTTGTTATCAGCAACAAGTTTAAAAGCCAGGGTCTGTCATGGTATGGGGTAGTGTCAGTGCCCTTTGGCAAAGGTAATTTATACTTTTATGATGGCAGCATTAATGCAGAAAAGTACATTGAGATTTTAGAGCAACATATGCTGCCTTCAAGATGAAATCTTTTCCAGGGACGTCCAAACATTTTTCAACAAGACAATGCAAAACCACATTCTGCACACATTACAAAGGCATCGCTTCTGAAGAAGATGGTACAGGTACCAGACTGGCCTGCCTGCAGTCCTAACCCGTCCCTAATAGAGAATGTGAGGAGAATTATGACCAAAAAATGTGACAACAATGACCCTGTACTGTTGTGCACCTTAAGACAGATGTACAGGAAGAATGGGACAAAATAACACCTGAAATGCTTCAATGCTTGGTATCCTCAGTGCCAAAACATCTTTTAAGTGTTGTGAGAAGGAATGGTGACATTACAAGTGCTGAATGCTTTACTATCACAATGTTTTTGGAATCTGTTGCAGGCCTGAAATGTAGGAATGGATGTACTGTATATTAACAAATGAAATGAAGCTGAACAGACAAAAGATGAAATATATTGGGTTCATAATGTATACAATGAAATTAAAGTCAAAGTACATTTTAGAATCACTGCATTTTTTTCATTTTGTGTTTTTCATACCATTCCAACTTTTTCTGATTTGGGGTTGTATTTGTTGAACTTTTAAAGCCTGTTCCCCATTTTGGGCCTAGGACTTTGATTTTTTTTTACCCAAAATTATGATTACTGATTCCAGCTTTGCAGTTTCTTCTTGTGATTAATTCTCTTTAAATAGTTTGTTTTTCTGCCCTTGAATGATCACTAGGGTTGATTAGCAAAATTCATCAAAATGTGAACGAATTATGGTGGTACTTTCACCGGATTTGCACTCTGTATGCATTTAAAAAAATACTTGCAGTATTTCTATTTGAGGAGTATTTTAGCCAGCCATAATGTGAATATTGTGGAACTACTTCACTGTTCTGCATAGATTCATTGTACTTTGTGCCTTCACTGCTGAATTAAGTATTTCATTCTCCTCACTTTGTAGCGCACATTGTATAATGACAGCCACTATGCGGCACAGTTAATCAGTCCCTTGAAGACTGAGACTCTGCAAGTACACTCACAAAGTTCCAGTTTTTGGACCGTTTGGCCAGGCTGTGCAGCAATGGTGTGGAACTGGCACATTCCATTTTTTGAAGTTGGGCTCCACATGGCTAATTGTGCATGTTGGTGCAATGGAAATGCAATTAGCCACACTGTGTGGTGGTGAGTCAAAACAAGCCTTAAAGGAGCTCTCTCTCGCCTTCCCTCAGAGTCAGAAAGCATGTGAGACCCTGTGAAATAATAATAATTACAATAATAATAGTGAAAGATTTACTATTCATTTCAACAATTAATTTACAAGGCATTTGTATAGTCTTAATTGAAAAAAGTGTAATGCATCTGCACAGATTGGAATCAAAAAAGTGCTGTCGTCTGAAAAGTTCAAAAAATGGAATGAACCAGTCCCACACCATCACTGCTTGGAATGGCCAATCAGTGCTCCAAAGATTTGAACTCTGTTAGCGCAATGATATATATATCCTCAAGTGGCATCCCAGATGGGACTTCTTGGTCGTCTGCAGGCAGGAGCCCCACTTTAAAAAATTTTTGTTGTGGCAAACCCCGATCTCCTGCGGGGATCAGCGGAGATGTAGCAACCCAGGGTGGCTGCCCTTTATTGTGCTGGGGACAATACTGACTCCAACAAGGTCTTTCCCTCAGTCCTTCCACCCAGCCAGGTAATTGCTCAGACCATCCGTCACTATATATAGTGGTGTCACCGCTGGTTAGTTTCCCATATCAGTGGTGACCATCACTCATGTGCAGTTCAGTAGTTCCCCTGCTCCGTTTTTCCTCCCACATAGTGCAGTCAGCTACACACTCTTATGCGCTTAACTATGAGCTGTCTCTCTATTAAACAGTAAACCTATGGCAAAGAAACACAGCTCCCCTTCAGAAATTTCCTCTTAAACAGTATTTCAATGAGAAACACACTCTTACCCGTCCCCTTTGCGGGGGGTCAGCTGCAGGCTTGCAGACTTACTATACAACATGCTTCTCACATGAGGTTTAGAACATTTAAAAGACCTAGCCCTGGCCAACCTAACGACTCACTTTCCTGTCCAATCTCTCTCAGACTGCATCTGCTCCATTTGCTGCTTCCAAACTGTTGAACCCGCACGATGAGGATGATTTTGTGTTCTTTTGACCTGGAGAAGGGAGCTGGACCGCTGCGTTTGACAGCTGCAACCTCTGGCCTTTTTTGCTGTTGACAAACCCTTTCCGAATAAGGTCTTGTGTTTGTACCTGCCAGTTCAGCAATAAAGATTTTGTTCCATGGAAACTTATTCCATTTTCCCATCTCCTGTGCTTCTTTGTGACCCAAGCTTGACAATATACATTATTTGCTTTACTTAGTGCTAGTTTGTAGTCATTTACCTTATAGCCCAGGTCACACTTTTTTGTCCCAATAATCAGTCCAACACAGAAGCTTCTCTAGCTAGATAGATAGATAGATAGATAGATAGATAGATAGATAGATAGATAGATAGATAGATAGATAGATAGATACTTTATTAATCCCAAGGAGAAATTCACATACTCCAGCAGCAGCAAACAAAAAAAAACAATATTAAAAAGTGTTAAAAATGCAGGTATAACAGACAGTAACTTTGTATAATGTTAACGTTTACCCAGGGGTGGAACTGAAGAGTTGCATAGTGTGGAGGAGGAACGATCTCCTCAGTCTGTCATTGAAGCAGTCTGTCGCTGAAGCTGCTCCTCTGTCTGGAGATGATCCTGTTCAGTGGATGCAGTGGATTCTCCATGATTGACAGGAGCCTGCTCAGCGCCCATCGCTCTGCCACGGATGTCAAACTGTCCAGCTCCGTGCCTACAATAGAGCCTGCCTTCCTCACCAGTTTGTCTAGGTGTGAGGCGTCCCTCTTCTTTATGCTGCCTCCCCAGCACACCACTGTGTAGAAGAGGGCGCTCACCACAGCCATCTGATAGAACATCTGCAGCATCTTATTGCAGATGTTGAAAGACACCAGTCTTCTAAGGAAGTTCTGTCCTCTCTTGCACAGAGCGTCAGTATTGACAGTCCAGTCCAATTTATCATCCAGCTGCACTCCCAGATATTTATAGATCTGCACCATCTGCACACAGTCACCTCTGATGATCACGGGGTCCATGAGGGGCCTGGTCCTCCTAAAATCCACCACCAGCTCCTTGGTTTTGCTGGTGTTCAGTTGTAGGTGGTTTGAGCCGCACTATTTAACTCTAGCGCTCAAGGATCCTTTTAAAAGACCATTGCATCATTGTAGTTTGCTTAAAAGTAGTTCAGTTCCTCCGTGACTTCAGTGCATTTCAGAGTTTAAAGTTTACAGACATTTCTGCAATTTTCAAGGCAAAACAGACAGTGTAAATATAAGTTTAGAAAATTAATGGAGGCCATATTAATTTCTGGGTTTGCATTCAACAGGGAATTCTTATTTTTGTAAAGTATTCAGCTCTGTATATTTTATATCTAAAGATAATGTCAGATATGATTACCCTTGATCTTAGAAGCAGCCATTCTACAGTGTATGGTAATCAGAGATGCCCTTCTATCTGTAAATGAGCACTTTAGTTTATTTGACTACTTTTTTGCTTATTTTGTACTTTCCTGAGCCACCATCTGGTGTTATCAACTGGCTTTGCCAGGATTTATTAGCTTTGATTTATATTTCTAAGTATTTGATATTACAGGGTTAGCAGTTTTAGGCCTGTTTGTGACAATGCTTACGAACATTTGATTGTTTTTCTGTTTACTGCTGTGTCTTTTAGACTTCAGTAATTGTTCATCTTTACAGACAGAAATTCTTAATAAACAATCTGCTTCAGACTGAAGAGTTTTGGTGTGCATGAATTACTAGTGTCTCTTTTTATCAAGGACCATGAAAAGGGGCTACTGGAGTTGTGGGGAATAGGTGAAACAGATGAGCCCAGCAATTGTTGTCCAGTTGATTTCTGTGTTATTATATTTAAATAACCTATTTAGTGAGATCTGATGCACTACACATTGCAGCTTGTCATGTATTGGTCTGGAAATAAGAATTTCATTGTACTCTTTATATGTAACAATACATCTGAATTCAACTGATTATACATTATTACAATTTTTTATCAACAACAAGCCTTGGATTTTTGAACGAGCCAATTGCATTGGTTACCAGCACATGGTCATTAAGTTCTTAATATCATATCAACATTATCTTTAGGTGCTTTAGGTGACTTGGCAAATGCATGCATAATAAGAAAAAGAGAGAAGAAACACATTGCTATGTATTTAGGTATGTTTATGTATTTCATTGTTGTTTTTGTTGTCTTTGTATTATTATTTTTCATACAGTATATATATGTTAGTTCTGTTGATTTTAATTGTATACTGTCTCTTTACATTTACTATGTTCCTTGTTCTTTGTGGGTGGAGCCCCCAGGGGGCGTGGCCACTATGACATCACCAATCCTGAGTCCTCCCTCTGCCTATTTAAGCCAACTGAAATGGCTCAGGAGCTGAGGATCATTCATTCATTCATTGATGGAGATTTAGAAGTATTTTTTTCTGTTTGGATATTCTGTATTTTTTCCTTTGGATTATTTCTTTGCCTTGTTTTCTTAGATTCTGCCCATCGATTGTATATTTGGGACTGGTTTGCTGTGGATTTCCTTTTCTGCAAATATTTTCTTTCCTTTTTGCTCTATTAAGATTTATTCTTTTGTCAATAAATTTTAATTTTATAAACATCCTTTGTTGTCCTTTTTGTTCACAGGCTAGGGGTTCATGGTTATCCTCCCTATTGTGGGTCTTTTTGATAGATTTGTGGACATTATGCCAGCTTCCCAATTTTGTGGTCTGCTCCAGCTGACGCCGATAAGCAGTATTTGGGGCCTGGCTGAGTTAAGGCGAGCCTCTTTTAAGCAGGTTAGTTAAGATCCTGGATGTTACAGCTGAAGAAAGACCCAGAAGACAACTGCCTTTTTTATTTTTATTTTGTATCATATCTTTAATTACTCTTGTTCATAGTATGGAAGACATTAATATATTGGTCGAGGAAGGCATGTCTGAGTAATCAAAAACAACTAGTAACTTTTAACATTTCACACTGATAGACATTTATTCTGGTCCATATTATGATGAGGCAGTTTTGTTAGGCCTATAAATGACCAGGGGCCTCATGCATAACGCCATGCGTAGAATTCACACTATAACATGGCATAAGCACAAAAGCCGAAATGTGCTTGCGCACAGAAAAATCCAGATGCAGGAATCTGTGCATTTGCCAACTTCCACGTTCTTCCGCTACATAAATCCTGGTCAGCGTGAAAAGTAAAGCTCGTGCACGCGCCTTCTGTCCCGCGCCAACACCTTCCAGAATTATGCCTCTTTGAATATGCAAATCAATATAAATAGCCCTTAAGCTCAGCGTTCTTTAAAAAGACAATGACAAAAGCAAGAGGGAAAATGGAAGAATTTCAACAAATACCAAGTGGAGGGAAGGAAAAATGTACTATTGGTTGGTTTAAACAGTGGTATAAACAACAAAAGGAAGCTGATCGAGTAACATAGCATGTCGGAGAAACTCGAAAGCTCAAGTTCACAAAGTCGCACAGTGCCCGAAATAAGAAAGAAGTTGTCAGATATCAAAGTCACCGTGAAAAGGTCGAGTCGTAGTCCACCATCTGAGTGTCATATGAAAGCTTATTAGGGTACAGATAAAAAAAAGGCACACAGTGGGTAAAAAACACAAAATGTCAACTTTAATCTCGAAATGTCCACTTTAATCACGTAGTTTATTTTGCCATTAAAGTAGAACATCATAAACTTCAACTTAAAATTGTTTAATCTACTAGTTTCTCAAATCCCATCGTAACTAAAGTAGTACGTTAAATGCTGTATGTGCTCTATGTGTGTGAATCACTACGTGCTTCTTAAACTGGCTTTCTCTTCCTCCAACAGGACACAGAATCCATTACATTCATGATATTACAGCTCTCGAATAACTAAAATACTGAGATGTATACGTGATATAATTTTCATGATGATAAGAGTTAAAGCATGTTATTAAACATGGAAACACAGTGGCACAGGGATTGTGCATGACCTTCGATAAAATAATGTACTGCAGCAGTACTCAGGGGCGGCTCTAGGCTCGTGGCGGCCCTGGGCTGAGGAAGAATCGGTGGCTCCTTCGCCCGCCAATGTCAATATGGTATCTTATGCATGGTGGATGGCCACGTCCGTTGCGGACACTGCATAGCCGCCTCGTGCTCATGACACAAGCATTTAACTTTTGTCGAAATTTGCCGCTGTGTTTTTAACTGTGTTGTTATTTTCTCTTTCTGTTTTATATTCAATATATATTGGTGTGGTCGCCTCTTCAGTACTGTCTCTTTCAAACGTACTAACCTCCAATTCCTGTCCTTACTTTTCTTTCTCCAAGTAACCGATCGCCACCCAATCAGCTCTGTAATAGACGTTAAGCCATCTGTAAGCTTAGAGCGCCGATTCTTCAAAACTTTTAAGGAACATTGAAATATCTTCGTAGCACATGTTTAATTATTCTATCCTTCATGCCAGTCCCAGTGAAACATACAGTGCAAGGCAGGAACAACCTTTAATTATTAACGATATAGATTATTTAAATGAAGTTAAAGTTTTACCTGTATAATATAATAAACATATTTTGCTGCATTTCATCTTAAAAATGATATCGTCATCATATGTAAATACGCGCTTTATAAAGTGGCTCAGTTTGTGCAATATTATAACTGTAGTGCAGTTTACAGTGAGGTGATTGTACTTATAAGTACAAACAGTTCTACAAGGAGCACTGGATTGAGTGCGTTTAGAGCTCTTGGGATGAAACTCTTTCTGAACTGCGAGGTCCATACAGGAAAGGTTTTGAAGCGTTTGCCGTGTGAGAAACCATTCAAATAGGAAGCATGGCTGAGGCAGCGTATGCTTGATGCTGTATACCGATAATTCTCTTTCCGATCAGCTGCTACGAGTGGTGCTGTGAGAGTAATATGGAAAAAGATGATCCGCTGTGGCAACCCCTAAAGGAAGCAGCTGAAAGAAGTAAAATAAGGTGCAGTAAGAGTAACAACGCTAAAGCAGCTATGGTATTTGGAATAGTTTGACCATTCCGTGGACCATTATATTGTTACTGGTTAATTACAATCAGATGCATTAAACTAATAAACAATATGCAGTTAATTTCAGTGTATTTATAAAGCCACATCAGGAAAAGAAAGGATAACCATGCAGGAATAGTAGCACTGCTTTGACGCTGGGTGCCGCCAGTCTGCGTACAACAGGGTATGAGGTACCATGGAAATGTGCGTGGCTTTGCGCCAAGTTTAGATTTTATACATCGCGATTTGAACGTGGAAACATTCTTACACAACATTTCTGTGCATACGCACCGTTTATACATGAGGCCCCAGGACTCACCTCAGACAACCTGGCAACAAATTCCACAGGCAGCCTTCGGCCTGCATAGGCCTAAAATGGGAAACAGGCTTTACAAGGTCAACAAATAAGTTATTTGTCCTAAAATACACAAGATGTCCCTCAAGGGAAAGCAAGCCAACAATACCCTGGCTTGAGAGATAAGTCCAGCAAAGAAACTACATATTATGTATCGTTTTTTTATTTTTGAATTATTTTTCATATTTTATGTATTTTCTGTTGTGCATGTAATTATGTACTTATGTACTCTCTTTGTAAATGTGATTGCATTTCACATGCTTTGTGGGTGATTTACCAAGAAGAAGGCCATCCTAATGTCACTGCTGCTTAGATCTCCTCTCTTCCATTTCATTGAAGTCTAATTCAAATGATTTTGTATAAGTATTATTTCTCTTGAATTTTCTGGTTCTTTACATTTATTTACTCTGTTTTTGTATTCTTGATTACTGGTTAGTGTATTGGGAATTGTTCCCTTAGAGTTGCAAAGGATTAATTACTCATTAATAACCTGCCAAGTTATAGTGTAATAAATCTTTACTATGTAATTGAAAAACACTTGATTGGGCAGGTATACAATGAGGTTAGTAACAACTATAAGCATTGAATGAGTTATAGAATAATACTGACATCTCACTGCATGATGTTCCTAATGATTTTTGCTTACATAATCTTAAGAAAATGAAAGCAAGTTATATAAAATCATAGCATGTGTCCTTTACCAGCACTTGTGTGGCATGATAACCCCAGTAACCCAGTCTAGCTGTACTGTTAACTGACAACACATTTTTATGGGAGAACCAGGAAATGGACAAAAAAAAGCAAAAGTGTCAAAACTGCAAAATCAAGAATGCAACCAAAAGTGCCAATACTTGAGATAAAAATCAAAGTCAAAGCCAGAAGTATCACAAGATGTTAAATAAGGGTTTTAAATCTGCAGCTCAAATAAGGGAGTGATCTTTTCAATGACCTTTGAACTCATTGTGTCAATTACTTTTGGGTCCTGACCTCAAAGGACACACCCCTGGAAACACAGAAAGCTGTTCTAGTGACGACGATCAAACATGGCAGCAGTGGTTGGAATTCAAGGTGATCCAAAAAGTGGAAAAGTAAACAGAAAAACGAAACATAAACCTTAGAAATGAATTCCATAAATTGAAAATCCCAAAAATGTAAGATCACTCAAAACAATTAAACTAAACACAACTATGACACAAGCACTCTTAACAGCTCCTACTACTCCCTATGCCACCCTAAAATGGCACCCAAAATCATCTGGCTTGTGTAGATGTTCCCCGAAGTACTTTTGTTTTCCTACCCATCCCAAAATGATGCTCGATAACTTTTAATTGGCCCAACTCAGAGTGAGTAAGTGACTGTGTGCAGTGTAGTGAACTGGAATGCCATCCAAGGATGACTCTCAGCTTCCACTCAATGCCCCTGGCATACGCACTGGCATTCAGTGACTGTCAATTAGATAAGTAGATCAGATGATTAGAATGAGACAATGAGACTTTAAATTTGGCGAATATGCATATTTTGCAAAACAGGCAGTCCATGCATATGTAAAGGGATTTTTTTAATAAAATTATTTATATAAAATATAGAATAACTAAGCGATTGTGTAATTTTGGACATTATTTCAGTTAGCCATAAAGTACATGTATTATGTATACAATGAGCTGAAGTGTACTAAGCTTGTAGAGCTTTGGGGATGGTATTGTCCCATAAGGCACCATATACAACCAGTGCTAACATATCATAGTGCGAGACTGACTTTCCTTGCCTGTCTGTCCTTAAATAACGTAAGTTTGTTTAGATAGCCTTTAACATTCCAAGCTGCTTTAAATAAGACTCACCGTGAATGACGTTATGTAAGATACTGTAAATATTAGCTGTGTCTTAATGTGATCTTGACCACATAATTTCTCTTGAATGCCTGCCCACCAGGTAAACGTCTATAGGATGTGCAGCGCTTGTAGTGCTCCAGATGTTGATTGTCAAGAAAGACATTATAAACAAGAAGATTTAAGGATACTAAGCCCTTATAGAGAATGTTTATCAGGAGAATGCTGCTGGTCTCCTCGGTACTCACACACAGAACCGCACTGCATTGTTTTAGAAAGAGACACTTAAATGAATGGCTTGTCAATGAGAAAGACCAACTCCACACAGATCGAGAACTGCGCCATGTGGCTTTAGCTGTGTAGCCACAACATCCCTGAGCGTGCGCTTAGGCATGCAGTCTCTTTTGATCTCCGAGCGGTGACACAGCAGGGGGCCTGCTGCCACTCTGTGGTGGATCGAGAAACACAAAGGAAACATCCGTTGTCCCATTGTCTGCAGCGTGTCACCTCTAGCCCTGCTTAGCAACGTGGAAATGCTGGACCTCCACTGAGCTGAGAGGGTAAGTTCTTTAACAAATCACTTTATTTTCAGTCCTAACTCCAGGCACATGAAGATGCAGGAACAACAACATTTATTTCTATAGCGCATTACCATAGCGAGGATTTAGCTCACAGTGTGTTGCAATATTTCAAAGAAAGAGCTGCAAGAAAATAAAAGCACATTAAAAGGTAAATAAAAAAAGAATAAATAACATATGTTAAAGCTGGACTGGGACAGAGAGTAAAGCCTTAATCAGCCAGGAGGTCATAATGGAAGGAGGTGCAAACGGGCCAGGATGGCTCTAAATTATTATCCAAGTTGGGACAATCGTATAATAAATGGACCAGGGGGTGAGACTGATTATCAGCGACAGTTTAACCCCCCAGTTTAAGGTGGCAGTGTTACTATGCTACGGTCCCAGTTTAGACTACTGCAGGGTTTTGTGGGATATGTAGTTCGTAAGGGCAACCCTGTCGGGATCCCTGGGTACCACCAGAGAGCGCTGTCGCAAGAAGCTGTACCTACTTTGAGGGGCTATTTAGGGTGTAATTGGGTGTGGGGTTTGGAGCTCAGTTATGCCCCTATTTTTCGCACCTACAAACAATAATTCAATAGATATACAATTATTATAAAAGTAGAGGCGTTCTAAAAAGAATCAAGCTTCACGTATTTCACCTGGTGCCACAATAAATATAGTTAATGCTTAGCAATTCTCCAAGTTTGGCTCCAGACAGTGTTCTCACCAAAGTGATGGTACATAGCCTTCATCTGTAAAATTAACCAGCCATAACACCTGCCATTCCTCTCCCCCTTGTCATCTAAAAAGACCCATTACTCCTGCAATGCTAGTCGTTTAACATTTTCTTTCCTAATCAGGACTTCTCCCAAATCTAAACAGTGAGGCCCATTCATTTCTCACATCTTCAAACCTTATAGAATTGCCTGTTGATATGCCTTTTTCTTTCACACCTCTTCTTTTTAGCCCCATCTCTTCCTTTTCTCTCTTTTGAAAGGATGACACAAATAATTTGGCAAGAAAGTCATAACAAAATATTTTATTTCACCCTCACCATTTTGGCTCTGAGTAAAGTCCACCCAGGCGTGTTATATCATTCTAGACTGGATATTACGCCTGCTTGCGTTCCCATTGAGCCAGTCAGCCATTTTTTAGTCTCTTCTTACTTTGCTCTTTGCATTCAATGATTCCAGGAAAGGCACTGGCTCTCCACAACCCCAAAGTGGAAGAAGTAGATAGGAAAAATATAATGTCATGTTATGTTAAAGTGGGGGGAGGATTGTGGCAATGGGGCAGAAGTAGCGCTGATGTGTTGCAGTAAGGAGACCGAAGTTCAAATGCTGGGTGCTCCCTGCTTGGAGTTTGCATGTTCCTCTAGTGATGGTGCACGTTTCCTCTTGGGGTTGAAGGTTCTTGCATAGTCAAAAGACGTGCAAGATAGGTGGACTGAGGATGTTAAATACATCACTGACAGGTGTTTGTGCCATGGTGAAGAGTGTTAAGAAGATGGGTGAATATTATGTTCTGTTATACCAACATCAAATAAGAAACCAGCATATTATATTATATTATATTATATTATATTATATTATATTATATTATATTATATTATGGGTGGCGCCACCGCCTCAAAGATCCAGCATCCTAACTTCAGATCCTACATTTAGTTGATTTAGTTGTTGCTCTTGTGGTGATTACATGTTTTCCCATGTTATCTTTGTAGATTGTCCTCCAATAATTCTGTTTTTCCTCCCACATTCCCAAAGACATGGACTTTAGATTAACTGACTGTTCTTACCTGGACTCATTATGAGTTTGGATCTGTGTGTGTGTTTGTGTGTGTGACTGGTCCCAGCAATGGGCTAGCATTCTGTCCAGGGTTGTTTCCTGCATTCAAGACTATTGGGACGGTTTCTGTATTAAATTGGATTTAGAAGGTTGGTGAGTTTTATGTTCTGAGACATGATATTATTCTGCCCACGGTATGTGTACCAGGTACAGCCTGGAAGGAAAAGACTGAGGAGCAGACCCAGGGCTTGCTGGGAGAATGTGTATCTCAACTCACCTGAAACTGTCTAAAAAGAACTGAGGGTATTGCTGGAGAAAGTGGACTTGGTTAGCCCAGCCACTAGGAAATCTTAATACAATGATTAAAATAATAATTATATAATAATACAACTGGGCAAGCTGCCACTCTTCACGGGCCCACTCATGCAAAGACTAACACTGACACTCAGATAGAGCAAACTGGAATTACCAGTTAACCCCGAAAAATAGGATTAAAATGAGGATGCCAGAACTGTAAAGAGACAAAACTGTACAATATGCCAGTGTGCAGCCTGATGGTTGTATTTTATTATACTGTGATCATACTGACACGACAAATGAAAAAAGGGTTGGGGTCAAACCTGGCGCCCCGTATATTAGATTTGCAATAAGAAATAAGATAACAAATAAAAGAGAAATAAACAAATGAGAAAAGGTCGTTTGAGACTTGACTTCAATATGGAACTAGTGAAAAATGGCAGAGCTTCCGGTTTTCAACCCTCCATGCAGGAAGGAGAAGTCCAGATGGACAGACACAAGCAGTGATGTCAGTGAGGTCATTATTGTCAATAATCTGCAGAGGAGGAAAGAGAGAAGGGCATTAAAACACAGCGCCAACCTTTGGTGAGGCAGAATAATTACAGTCACTAGAGCCCTTCAGCTCAGTTCCCCCATGAGCGCACATATGACAATATATAATACAGTTTGTTATTAGATTAGATTAGCTAAACTTTATTAATTCTAAAGAGAAATCAAAATTCATACAGCAACAGAAACATAAAAACAAAGATACAGACTCCTAGGATAAATAATACAAGCAATCAAGAGCTAGATGCATAAACAGAAAATAAATGTATATTGTGAAGAAAGAGCAAAATATAGAGTATAAGCATTTAGTCCAAGATGTCAGGAGGAATCATTAATTTTCTTGATAGTAGAGGGCAGAAAAGACCCCCAGAGCTGCTTCTTAGCACACCATGATGGAATGAGCCTGTGGCTAAATGTGCTCAAAGTGAGCGCCTCCAGGAGGGGACAGAGGGGTGTTTCCATGATGGTATCCAATTTTGCCACCATCTTCTTTTCCACAACAGCTTCCAGTGTGTCCAGGGTTCACCCTGTGATGTAGCAGGCTTTCCTGATAAGTTTGTTTAGGCCTTGTGCATCTTTTGAACTCAAATTGCTGCCCCAGGAGACTATAGCATATAACATTGGACTGGCACAGACTGGTAGAACATTTCCAGAAAATTATTGCATACATTAAATGACCCGAGACTCCTCAGGAAGTACAGTCTGCTCTGATCCTTCTTATAGAGCGCCACTGTGTTGTCAGAGTAGCTCTCTTTGTTGTTTATGTGAACCCCCCTGGTACTTGTAGCTCTGCACCACTTCCACGTTGTTTCCTTAAATAGTGGCATACCACAGAGGCTCCTTGGCATGCTGGGAGTGCACCATCAGCTCATTTATTTTCATGTTAGAAAATACAGTCAGTTTTTGAGATCCACAGGTTTACACTGTGCAGATCCACCTATTCAAGGGTTTGTTATCGGTAATTAAACGGAAATTATGTGAGTTGTGAGACCTGATGCATAAAACTGCAAATGATGCATGTAGGCTACAAAATTTAAAGAAAACCAAAAAGGTCTAGTTAGTTATAAATCAATAAAATTTATATATAATATTATAATGTTTGCTGATGACATTGTGATCTGTAGCGATAGTAGGGAACATGTTGAGGAGACCCTAGAGAGATGGAGCTAGAGAGCAGAGGAATGAAGGTCAATAGGACCAGCAAGACAGAATACATGTGTGTAAATGATAGGGTGGTCAGTGGTCAGTGGAATGGTGAGGATGAAAAGAGTAGAGTTTGCGAAGGTGGATGAGTTTAAATACTTGGGATCAACAGTACAGAGTAATGGGGATTGTGGAAGAGAGATAAAAAAGAGAATGCAGGCAGGGTGGAATGGGTGAAGAAGGGTGTAAGGAGTAATTTGTGACAAATGGGTATCAGCAAGAGTGAAAGGGAAGGTCTACAGGATGGAAGTGAGACCAGCTATATTATATGGGTTGGAGACAGTGGCACTGACAAGAAAGCAGGAGACAGAGCTGGAGGTAGTACAGTTAAAGATGCTAAGATTTGCATTGGGTGTGACATTAGAGGGTCAGCTCAAGTTGGATGGTTGGGAGACAAAGATTGCATTGGTTTGGACATGTGCAGAGGAGAGATGCTGGGTATATTGGGAGAAGAATGCTAAGGATAGAGCTGCCAGAGAAGAGGAAGGCCTAAAATGAGGCTTATGGATGTGGTGAGAGAGGACATGCAGGTGATGGGTGTAACAGAAGAAGATGCAGAGGACAGAAAGATATGGAAGAAGATGATCTGCTGTGGCGACCCCTAACAGGAGCAGCTGAAAGAAGAAGAAGAATTAATCATTTTTATTGTTTACTACCATAAATATACACGCAAATTTAATATAATAATTTACATTTTGTAAAAGTTACATTACACAGATACTTTGTCAGAGGGACACCACACATCTTTGTCTCATCAGCCTGCTTCACATATGTATTCCCAGCAACTTTTTGCATCTTATTTATTTATGTATACTTAGAATATAATCGTGGGTCCAAAAAGTACTGCTTTCTATTGGTTCTCAAAGTACTCGTAAGAGACAGAAGAAAGTGATGACCCGTCTACCCCATCCAACTCTGCACCCCTGAGCCACCGATTTCTACCCCTTCTCCACCACATACACGATATGTAGAACTCATTGAAGATGAAGACCCTGATGATCCCCTTACACTTCTTGAATAAATGACAATTAAGGATGTGCAGTTAATAAACATTAGTTAAAATAATTTAATTATAAACTTAGTGTGTAAGTCTCATAAATGAGTAAGTCGGACGTGATTGCGTTTCATCCTCATCTGTAATAAGCATTTGTTGATTGTGAAAACGTTGCTGTGGGAAACTGGATTTTAGTGTTTTTTTTTTCATTTACAAGTAGGTCTAGGTACACTGTACAAACTGGAGTTTTGTGGATTACTGTTATCTAAATCCAGTACTGTGTAATGTCATAATTGTGCTGTACATGTATTGTCTTCCTCTGTGTGTGTGTGTGTGTGTGTGTATATGTGTATGTGTTAGCCTATGTCATTGAATGTATTTGCAGATTTTCATATTTGCAGAAAAGTTGTCTTGATATGCAAAGACTAAAGATGATCTGAAATATCAAGGTCAAAATTCCAAAGTTACAGCCAATCCTCAAAACACAAAACTGAAAAGCAGTGCCAAACACTAAACTTTCATTACTAAATGAGGCAGAAACATTTCCAGCTCTAGCCAAGAGTTTTTACAAGAAGGAAAACAAAATCCAAAATCTCAACTATAAACCAGTGATCAGTGAAATCTGACACTGAAAAAAAATAGCACAAAAGCAAAAAATCTGCTCAAATGGAGATCTTAGAGGGTTCAAAGAACAACACTAAGAATAACAAGGTCTGAGGTTACTAAGGACTCTTACTGTAATGTTTGGGTTTTTCACCCTCCACTATTCATCTCTATTGTGAATGTCACTGTTATTAAAAGGATCGTGATTTTCGTTATTTTGTTTTTTGTTACATGCCACTGTTTTGTGAATGGGTTGTCAAATGCTAGTCCCAGTTACCCTGGGTGTGTTAGGCTTCACTAGTGTGGCATGTTTTATACCAGCACATTATCAATTTTTGAATAAAACAACCCTTTCAATGCATTGTGCTACTTTATTCTGATTTTCTGATTTTGATTTTCTTCCATGTCCTATTCACTATGAGTTTACTTAATGATTTTCAGCTTTATTGTTGTTGATCTATCTGCACTCCAGGGATGTATTTTTCGTACGTGGATTACTCGTTTAGCCGGATGTAATTGTTGGCGATTTGGCATGATCCTGGATCTGTCGGTTTTTCGAAACTCTTGCTGGATGTGTTGTCATAGCAGCACATCCAAACTCTCAAACCTGTTTGGAGCAGGTTTGTTCTATGTAAACAAGGATTACCTCACACATGTAATCATGGAATTCATTTAGTCATGGCTTCAATGTTCATGAATGAGCGACCAATTAATATCGGTGTGCAAATTAAAAGAAGAGAATTTGATATAGAGAGGGTTTTGGGCAAGATCCTTTATTGCTCCCAGAGGAAATTCTTTTCGAAAGATACTGCTTTTGTACCACAAAGATTTATTAGCACCTTATATTCAAAGTCAAACTAGGCGAAGTTGGTCTCTCACAACCACACAGACAGTATGCATTGCTTTGAGGTTTGTTTGAAAGCGGCACTTTTTTTATATACTGTAGGCGATGCGGAAAATCTGTCTAAAAGTGCAGTTTGCCAAACAATTCATTAAGTCTGTTTGGCTCTGAAATATTTACTTCGGGTTTTCATAGTGTTTCCTGGACACCTGCGTGTGCAGACAATGAAAGAGGCGTTTCATGCCATTGCAGGTAGGTAATACACAGGCAAAAACACCCACAGTTCCAAAAAGAATCTCACAATCAGCCTAACATTCTCATTACCCAGGATTTAAAAATGTGATTGGGGCACATGGGACTGATCAGAGTGGAGTTTGATCAAACATTATGTGGAAATGTACCTCTCCTCCTGATGAATAATCAGACACAGTATCTTCTTCAAATATTTGACCTTCATCAATATCTTGTTGGTCAGACACAAGTTCTAGGGATATGACATTCCCTGCAACTGACCCACCAAAAAAGAAGGGCTATATGGAACATACCTATGGCACACATTGAGGATAAATATATGCAATGACCATCCTTTACCTGAAATGAAGTGACCGCTGCATCCTGACACTGGTTCTGAGGAGCAGCTTCCCCATGAAATGCCCTCAGAAACAGGGCGATGGGCATTTTGCTGGAGAGCCAACTCTTCTGCAGGGGTTAGGTCTGGGCTGCGTGAACCTCCATCTGTTTTTTGCTTGTTTGCCTTCTTATTAGCTTTAAAATTAATGTTTTTATATTATATATGATTCTTTATGTCAACAATTCTTTAAATAGTTATATATCAATATTTACCAGTTTGAAATATATTCTTGTACTTCACTTTAACCTGTTCCCATGTTCTCACATTTGATCTGGAATTATGACTTATTAAATAATAATTAATCTGACACATAGGAAATGAAACGCTGCTTTCAGTAAGTACAATGCACACTACTTACGCTTTTAATTTGTAAGCCACTTTTTTCCAGCCGTCTTTTCTGGTTTGGGCTGCTTTTGCAGTGTTACCCCTTGTGCATATTAAATCTTGAAATCCTTCGAGTAACACACACACATACACACACACATACACAGCTTGTGTGAAAAAAATGCACCCATTCTTTCGTCATTTTGCTGCAGCCTATCAAAGACTTGCTAATCATGTTTTCTAGACTCAATATACTGTATATGGGCTTTTCAATCAGCGCGGGCGCGCGTAGTCATCTTGAATGATTAAATCCAGTTAGACTTAGCTGCTACACCGCTGTGTTTGAAAAACCAACTTATCCTGGATGAGTTTCACCGGCATTAACTCATCCAAGATGAGGCATCTGATCTCGGATGATTTAAGCGACGTACGGAAAATACCCCTCAGGTTATGACATACATGTTGATATTGCATCTGTTTTCATTTTTTTTTGGTCTCAATCCTCTCTTTATTTCTTATGTTTGGCTCAGCCTTAACAACCTCCATGCATGTTGATTGTTTAATTTTATTTTCTGATTATTAGTATTTCTTACGATCTTTTTTTCATGCTGTCATAGCATGGATATTTTGTGTGTTTAGGCACGGTATGTCAATTTTGTTTATGGTTGTTATACTTATTATTATGTCATCATTAAGTGCCTATATAAGATGGTGGCACACTACTTTTTGTTTCCAGGATTCTGAATTTTTTAAACAACTTCTCATGTTTTTATTTATTTTATTTTATGGAGATGTGACTTGTTCAGATGTTAATATTTTTGTTGTGATATTATAGTTTCTTTAAGTTTTTGTGGGAAATTCTGAAGCATTTTGGAGAATATTATGTGCCTATTATAGGTTTATTAACACAAAGAACTCAATTTTAGCATTTCTCCTAGTAAGGTTCTTGAAAAAGATGTGATGTTTTATTATTATTTTGTGGCACCAATTTGTTTTGTGATGAGCACCACTATTTCAGGGCAATCAGGTTGAAGGTTACTATGATAATGCTACACAAATGGATCTGAGAATGTGCAGCATTTCACATCACCAGAGTAACCACATAAAGGTCTGAATCATCTGAGACTGCATAAACTTTATGTTTTGGTTAGAGATTCTTTTCTGTTTGATGTCAGATTCAACAAATCTGTTTCTGACATTAGCAACTTATTCTTAGTTGCTGTTTTGTGTTTGAAGAAAGATCGGTTAGACTGGTTAATTAATTCAGCTCAGATCTTGATTACATTTTATTCTCTGATTCTCATTTAAAAAATGTACTGTCTCATTCATAGTCAGTACATTTTTTACTTTGGTTTCTTATTTACATATTTGCCTCTGGAAATTGGTTCTCTTTAATCTCATTAGCTTTTGGCCCTTGTTTTGTTTTTTGACCTCATTGAAATGGTCACTTATATAGTTTCTCAGATGACTGCACTTCATATTGCTGCAGCACCTGAGCAATTGATTGTAGTTTTCAACCCTTGCTTTGTTTTTGACATCATTTTCTATCATGTCTCCTGGCCCTTGTGACATTCTCACCCTCTCTGTCACCTGCTTTATAGTGTCAGGACATTTATATAGTCATCAGGTGACTGTACTTCACAGTTCTGATTCAACATCAAGAATGTGTTCTATCTTTCACTTAAACCAAATCACTAAACCAAAAGCCAAAGTTAAAGGCAGATAAGGAGTCTGTAACACCCATAACGAGTTCTGACAACTACGTTGCCACATTGGTGCACTTGGGGAACAACTTAAGGGCTTGGTTAATTATATTACTCCACCAGAACACATGAGGGCACTAAGCAATAATAATTTCTCTTCTCCTTTCCCCTCTACAGGAAGGAAGATTGATGTGCCTCCAACCATGATGTCACTACCGGGGTCATTCTACAAGTAACCATCCCAGAAACCATCAAAACCGGAAATGTAGCCATCTTGTCCAGACTCCATGAACTAATCAAAAAGTCTCAACAATTGCACTTAACACACATTTTTTGTGCCTCCTGTGCTTTTTCAATATTAGGAGTTTGACTTTGAGGTGTCTCAGACCTTTTATAATTGTCTGTATTGTCATTACACATCAACTCAGCATCACACATGTTCAGATTTTTTGATTTATCCACCAACTCAGATGACCAGGAAGTGCACCATTTATTACATTACAACCATATCATCAACACCCCAAACCTACCAGCCTCATTGCATAGCATATGCAAAACACCCTAATTTAGGGTGTTCATTAGAAATGTAATAATTTACTTCATGAGGTAGGAGTTCATAATAAACAAGAATAGTTGCATCAGATATTTAAAATATGAAAATTTATGAGCTTCAGTTTAAATGTTTAAAGTCTAAATATCCTCGCTTATAACAGAAATTTGTCATTACTCACCCTCTGATAGAGGTCTATAGAGGACTAAATCCATAGTAAAGGATCACAAACCAAAATAACTTCATATTCATAATCACAAACCTTGAAATACCTTGTTTGAATTTGTCATTTTTAACCTTCTGGAAGAGGATCTTAGAGGGTTAGGACCACCGGTAATAATAAAAAACAACCATATGCCTATATTACTGATTGTCATTTTTCAAAGTTTTGCAAAAGCGAATAATTGTGACACCTCATATACCATTGGGGGGGGGCTAATCCTGAGGTCAGCAGAGGTGGTATACAGAACTTCAAGTCCTTCTGATCATTTTTGTTGAAGACACCTACTGGTTTACAATTTATAATAAGGTGTAACTTCCTGCACAAATTATGGTCTAAAATGAGGGGTTTTATAATTATAATTTTTATATAATGCATGCTATTGCTGCATTATGATTTTTATTGATATTTATAAAGTTGTATATTATCATCATATTTTACTTAAAGCACAGTCTCTGAATTCAGGCAACTAAGCTTTTCACTACACATTGTACTGTGTATATGATTGTATGTGACAAAAATTTGATTTGATTTGACTTGATTTGATTAGAAAAGAATAACATATCAAGTAGAAACACTAATATGAGGTCCTACAGAGGGCAGTTTGCCTCACTGTCCATGACAGGATAAGAAAGATCAGCAATACAGGAAGACCTTGGAGTAAAACTGGTGGTTCAGTGGATTGAGAGGAGCCACTTGAGGTGGTAGTTAGGATTCCTCCATGGCACCTCCCATGTAGGGCTGGCAAACTGGGAGAAGGTTAATGGGCAGACTCAGTATACCATGGGCTGGCCTGGCAGTTTCTGGAGTAGGACGTAGTTGATGAGGACAGAGTAAAATGGGCCTTTTGCCATCATGTGGTGAGGGACCAGTATAAGTGGATTGAACATGAAGTGAAGCATTCTTAATACAATGTTCTCCGAGAAAAACGCAACAATTGGATGATTGTGTGTTTCCATGGCAATGAATCTGGAACAAAAACATTTTTATGGACCTTATCACTGTATTTGTTCAACAAAAGTAACTCTCTGCACCATAATAGTCAAAGAAATGTTTTTTTTTATTGTTATTAATGGGTCTTTTTGGTTTATTCAAACCAAACAAGCAAAATCTGAGCGCTCTTGATGATTTAAACATTTATTTCTTCTTGGCAGCCATCCCAGCAATCTCAGTGTTACCCTGGTTGCTTCAAAACAGATGAATGACCGTCCTCTGTAATGTAATAAATAAAAAAGCCATCAGTGAGACAGAGAGAAAGGGAGAAAGTGAGATGATTGGTTTCAGAAAACGGCAATATTAATAAAGAACCTTTCACAAAGTCAGGCCAACTTGGAGAAGTGTGATGAAGAGGAGAAAAACTTCAGGACGATTATCCTTTTGTCCACTTGCAGATGACACACTCTCAGAAAAAGAAGAGATGTTCTAGCGAATCAAGACAAGCCATTGCAATTTAGTAAGGTTTGTTCATGGAAGTCACAGGTGTAGGGTTCAAATACCTTCTGTATTGAACTTGTATACTCATTCCATGTCTGTGTTAGTCTGACTCTGGTTTCACATTTGGCTAGGTGTGGGTGTGTATGGTACCATGAAATATTATTTTCTCCCTTTGTTTTATTTACTGAATGAAAAACACCATTTTGCACTGTGTGAAAAAGTAAATGCCCCCTGTTTAAATCAACCATATTAATGTGATAATTAGAGTCAGCTTAAACACAGCCAGGCTTGATTGCAACCCACCTTGATCAATACACCCTTGACTTATTTTAACTCTTGACATCAGGGTCAAGTTGTCAGCACAAAAAATTTACAAGCACATTTTGTTACATTATGCTTATTGTCTTGCTATGGTTGCAAGACTTGGACGCTCTCCAGTCACCTGAGACAAAGACTGAACTCCTTTGGTACTGTGTCTCTTCAGAGGATTCTTGGGTACCGTTGGTTTGACTTTGTGTCGATTGAGCAGTTGCTCATGGAGTCTCGAATGAGGCTCATTACATGCATTGTGAGGCAGTCAGTTCCAGCATTACGGTCATGTGGTGCAATTCCCCGAGGGTGATCCAGCTTGCAGTATCCTCATTGTTGAGTACCCGAGTGGCTGGACCAGGCCAAGGGGACACCCACGTAACATCTGACTGCGGCAGATAGAGGGTCATTTCTAGAGGGTGGAACTGGACCACGTGTCTGCCTGGGAGGTTGCCAACCAGGATCCTGAGCTGTTTGATTGTGTGGTGGGTGCAGCAACATGCTGTACCAGTTCATGCTCCCTGTCCTGACTTGATCTGACCTGATTATGCTACAATCAAAGGAGATTCCTGAAGAAGTCAGATGAAAAACTGTTGAAATCTTTCAGTCTGGAAAGGACTATAAAGCCATTTGTAAAACACTGTGGGGCCCTACTGAGCTACAGAAAGAGCCTTAATCTCCAAATGAACCACACTTGGAAGAGTAACAGATCTACCTAGGAGTGGCTGAGCAGCCAAGGGCACAGCATAAAATTATCCAGGAATTCACTAAAAGGAACTTTCAGATACCTATAGGCTAAATGTAGGCATAATCTGAAAGACCAAAATTGCCTTTATTGGAGAAACACTTGCTAACCAAGAAGAACATATTGTAAATGGCTGCTTTTCTTAGCTAGGTAGCACCACTGTGATGCCAAAGCCTTTTGTGAGAACATCTTATGGACAGATGAGGCAAAACTATTTGTATGATATGGGACCTGCTGTGTCCAGAATAAAGCAAACACATCTATTCTTAGGGAGAACCTCAGTTTAACCAACAGTTAAATATGGTGGAGCTGATAGAACATAAGAACATAAAAATGCAAGAAGTTAAGAACATACAAAATTTGACAAACAAAATGATTCTGTCCATGAAGCTGGTTTCCTTAGCTAACAGTCAAACTATCCCAATATTTCATCCTGATACTTTTTAAAAGCTGTCAAGGTTTCTGTTTTATCTACATGGCTTGGTAGTTTCTTCCAGACTCCCACAACTGTTTGCATAAAGAAGTGCTTTCTGGCTTCAAATCTTAATGCACTTCTCTCCAATTTCCACCGGTGTCATGGAGTATGTGATTCACTGTTAATCTGAAATAATTCTGGTGGATCTGCTTTATTAATGTCTTTGGGGATTTTGAAGACCTGAATGAGGTCTCCACTCAGTTTCTTCTGCTTCAGACTAAACAGGTTTAAATGTCCAAGTCTGTCACAGTACCGCTTGTCCTTAAGTTCTGAAATGCACCTGGTTGTTCATCTCATGACTGTTTCACATGCTGCTATGTCTTTCTTGTTATGTGGTGACCAGAACAGCACACCATACGGCAGGTGCTGTCTCACTAGTGTGTTATACAGCCAGAGCATAACGATTCGTTTATATTCAGCAGTTTTTATGATAAAACCTAACATTTTATTTTGCCTTATTTAATCGCTGCTATACATTGCTTAGATGATAAAAATGCTGTGTCATCATAAACCTCTAAATCCTTTTCAGGTGTTGCTTCCTGTCAGTCATTGTTTCCAATCTTGTATTTTCAATTAAGGTTCCTTGGCCCTGCATTTATTACTATTATTATTATTATTATTATTATTATTGTTATTCTTTGGCTGATGCCTTAATCTAAAGAGCCTTGCAACATTTGAGATACAATTGGTTACATTCCTTTTGTTTTTCCTATTAGAGCAAAGGCAGGTGGAGTGACTTGCTCATGATCACACATAAGAACATAAGACGTTTGACAAACAAGAGGAGATCTTTCAGGCCATCAAGCTCATTTGTTTAGCTTATAGCTGAGCTGTCCCAGTATCTCATCCAGATTCTTCTTAAAGGTTGTCTGCTTCGATGCCATGTCTTGTTGTTTGTTCCAGATTCCTACAAGTCTTTGTGTAAAGAAAGAAGTGCTTCCTGTGTTCAGTTTTAAATGCACTTCTCCTTAATTTCCACTGATATCCTAGAGTATGTGATTCACCCTTAAGCCAAAAGAATGTCGCTGGATCTGCCGTTGAAATCCTGGATTAGGTCCCCATGCTGTCTTCTCTGCTTGAGACTAAAAAGATTTAAATCTCTGAGCCTGTCACAGTAGGACGTGTCCATAAGTCCTGGGATGCACTTGGTTGCTCTCCTCTCCGCAGCTTCAAGTGCTGCTATGTCTTCCTTTTCGTGTAGTCACCAGACTTGTACACGATACCAAAGATGAGGTTCTACTAGTGCATTATATAGTTTGAGCATAACATCCCTTGACTTATATTCAACAGTTTTTATGATATAACCTAACATTTTATTTGACTTTTTAATTGCTTCTGTGCATTGTTTAGTCAATACAAATGTTATTAACAGATACCCCTAAATCCTTTCCAGAGGCTGCTTCCTGTATGACAGTGTCTGCCATCTTCTATTTATAATTCACGTTTCTTTTGCCCACATGTAGTATTTTGCACTTTTAACAGAGTCACTTTGTCACACAGTGTCAGTAGCAGGATTTGAGCCCATAACCCCAGCGTCTGAAGTGTAAAGTCTCGACCATAATGTATTTTCTAAGTATTTGCCCAGTTCTGAAACTTGTCCAAGCCTTCTTGACTTTTTTTCAGCCTCCTCAGTGTCTGTCATTCCTCCAATTATAGTATCATCTGGTAGTGTGATGATATGGGGTACTTTCCATAACTGGATAACATGAATTCTGACTTGTTTCAGATAATTCCTAAGGAGAATATTTGACTATTTAATCATAAGCTGAAGAGTAATTCAGGTCATAAAGCAACAAAATGGTCAAAAACGCAAAAGCAGCCATTGATGACTGGCCTGGTCAAAGTCTGCACCTAAAGCTAACAGATGCTGTGTTAGGGCCTATATATTCATACTCTGAACCTACCCATATTTCTGAATTAAAGTAGTTCTCTATGAAGACGTGTGGTAAAAGTCCTCCATAGTGACGGGAAATACTGACATTGAACTCTAGAAAGCATTCGGTTGCAGTCATTGCAGTTGAAGGTGATGTGACCTGTTGTTGAGTATAAGGGGGCAATTACTTTTTCACACAATGTGTGTCATCTGGTATTGGATAACTTTGTTTATTCAATAAATGATATGAGAAAAAAAAATGTTTACTCAGATGCCCTTTATCTTATATTAGATTTCAGTTGAAGACTGAAAACAAAAATTGGCAAAAACAAGAGCAAATCAGGAAATGTCAAGTACTTTTTCATGGTGCTCTGCACATGCACGTGTCTTGTGATGGGCTGCTTTGCACCCTGTGTTGTGTGCAGGGTAGTCTGTAGCTGACTACAAAGAAAATCAATGGGTTATTGGTGAATTAGCCCCGTTAGTGACTGTGAATGTGTGCATGATGGTGCCACATGATGACGTATTTCTATTAGTGTAGGCTCCAGTTTTCTGTTACACTGTTATGTAATCAGCAAGTTTTTATAAAATGGGTGGATAGATGGTTGGGAGGGAGAATTGACAATATGTCCGCCTGAACTCATAGAGTGAGAAGAGGAACTCAGACTAAAATAACCTTAAAGCAGACCTCCTTTTCACTTGTTACTAATATTAGACTTTATTATCCATACATCCTTCCATTCTCTTAGCCTGCTTATCGAGGGCAGGGTTGTTGGGAAGCTGGAGCCTATCCCAGCAATCTTTGGGGCACAAAGTGGGAACAACATCTGAACAGAGTGCCAGTTGAGTGGCGGGTGAACACACACAATGCCGATCCACCTAATGTCTGTGGATTGTGGGAGGAAAGAGAAAACAGGAGAAAACTGCTCAGTCCACGCAGGGAGCACCTGGGATACAAATGGTGTTTTAACCTAACTTTTTCAAACTCGTTTTATCCAATTCAGGGCTATGGGGGGAGCTAATGCTATCCTAGGAGCAAATAACCAGTGCTAGATGGGACTCCCTCACAAACCCACAGAGGACCAATTCAGAAATGACAATTTACCTCAGTCATTGGGGATGTGGGACAAAATTGGAGTATCCAGAGGAAAATCCAAGTAGACAAGCAGACTCCACACAGATAAAGACTGGGGATGGAATTGCAAACAGAACAGAAGTGCAAACTACTGTGCCACTCCAATATTGTCATTTCCCTTTCTATTTTATTTTACTGTCTTCTAACAAATTCTAAGCAAACCATCCCATAGAGGCAAGTGCAGAAAATGCAGTGAAGATGAAAAAATGCCCTTTGCCAACAGCCAAGGGTTAGCCCAATAAGAATATAAAGGAGAGAAGGCTCCAGCCTTTAATGGGGATGGTGGGACTGACTGGAGCTTCACTGACAGACCTAGTGAGACACATCCTGAAATCTAATTCATTTCAGTTTAATTAAGTCTCACATTATTGTTCATCTGAGGAGGGACTGCATTGTATACAATACAATGCAATACAATTTATTTTTGTAAAACCCAAAATCACACATGAAGTACCGCAATGAGCTTTAACAGGCCCTGCCTCTTGACAGCCCCCCGGCCTTGGCTCTCTAAGAAGACAAGAGAAAAACTCCCCAAAAAACCCTTGTTGGGGAAAAAATGGAAGAAACCTTGGGAAAGGCTGTTCAAAAAGAGACCCCTTTCTAGGTAGGTTGGGCATGCAGTGGGTGTCAAAAAGAAGGGGGTCAATACAATACAATACAATACACAGAACAGAACAAATCCTCAATACAGTATAAAAATTAATAATGTTACAAGTATAGAGCAGAATTTAACAGTAGGTGATATCACATAATATGATTTGGGAATTTGTTTGTAGTCCTGAAGACCTCAGCCATCAAGCTGCCTCCACAGCTGAGATAGCACTGGGCCAGCCAATCCGATGAAAGGACCCCTCTACCCGACGATTCCTGCAATCCTCCATCAGGGATGACTTTACCTTAGGCAGGCAAAAGAACCTGGCAGGTGGGCTGTGGCACCAAGTGCCACATTTGAGTACTGAGAAAAGAAACAGAATAGGTGAGGATTAGTAACAAATTATAATTATCATGTTACTTATATTTTAGTGCTAATGACTAACAACAGAGATGTACAGACTGCATTGTATCTTCAGCTTCACTGTACGCGTCAATATCTGAAACCACATTTAGAATTATCTTAGTAGCATGGGGTAAAAGATAGGAATCTGGTCAGACCATAGCACACAACACCTTTAACTTTACATTCTGAGCGAAAGCTTGGTTGGCATTGCTGGCATTCAAAGTCAAACTCATTCCTGGTGGGTGTAGGGCTCTGCCAGGGCTGCTCTTTGTCCCCAATCCTGTTCATAATTTTTTATGAAAAGAATGTCTAGGTGCAGCCCAGGGGTTGAGGTGGTCCAGTTTGGTGACCTCAAGATTACATTTTTTCTGCTCTCTGTAGATGATGTGGTCTTGTAGACTTTTTTGGGTTGTGACCTCAGACACCTGCTGGTGGATCTGCTGTCAAGTGTGAAGCAGCTGGGATGTGGATCAGCACCTCCAAATCTGAGGTCATGGGTTGAGCCGTAAAAAGGGTGACATGCCCTCTCTGGGTTGGGGATAAGGTGCTGCCTCAAGAGGAGGAGTTTAAGCATCTCACGGTCTTGTTCAGGACTGAGGGAAGAAGCATTCTGGAGATTGACAGGTGGATCAGAGCAACGTCCACACTCATGGTTGTACCGGTCAGTCGTGGTGAAGAGAGGGCTGAGCCAAAAAGCAAAGCTCTCAGTTTACTGGTCGATCTATGTTCCTGCACTCACCTATGATCATGAGCTTTGGGTAGTGACAAAAAAAAGTAGATCACGGATACAAAAGAGTTTCCTTCACCGGATATCTGGGCTCAGCCTTAGAGATTGAGCGAAGAGCATAGACATTTGGGAGTAGCTCAAAGCAGAGTCACTCACTGCTCCTCCACATCGAAAGGAGCCAGTTGAGGTGGTGCGGGCATCTGATTAGGTTGCTTTTATAATGCCTTTTTGTAGGAGGTGTTTTTGGACATGTCCAACTAGGAGGAGACCTTTGGCAAGTTCCAGTATATCCTGGAGAAATTAAATCTCTCAGCTGGTTATGGAAGAACTTGGTTTCTCCCTGGAATAGTTGGAGCGAGTGGCAGGAAAAAGAGATCTTTGGGCATCTTTGCTTGGATTGCAGTCCCTGTGACTCTGACCCAAACCCAGATAAGCAGCAGGAAATGGACAGATGGCCTAAAGCAGGGGTTGCCAACTCCGGTCCTGGCGGGTTTCTTTCTAACCCTTTTTTTTTATTACTGCCCTGTTTATGCTACTAATTAACTTCTTGTGAGTTCATTTTAATTGAGTTGTTTTTTTAAGATTTGTTCCCCTGAATTTCTCCATTGTTCCTCTGAATTGCTTCATTTCTTTCCTTAATGAGGCACCGATTCTTGTCATCAATTAAACCCGTTCTTTAATTACATGGCTTGCTGCTGCTCTCATTGTGCAATAGCAGACATTTTCGAGATTGTTGATTTTCTCTTTTTTATAAGAGCACTGTTTCAATGTTTTGGGGACCTGAATAGATCAACATTCATGACACCTTCATCTTTCTTTATTTTCAGATATTGCATGATGGACACCAGTTGTTTTGGCTCATTTTGTATCTCTTTATTGTTTGGCAGCTAATTAAGGAAAAATAAATAATTAAGGGGCCTGAGTCTTCAAGAGCAAGTCAAATAAATAATTAGCAGCAAAATCAAGTCACTCATTAAGAAAAGGGTTAGAATGAAAACCTGCAGCCATGGTGGTCCTCTGGGACTGGAGTTGGCAACCCCTCGTCTAAAGATTACAAGTGAGGCCTGTGCTTTGGGAAAGGAACTTCCAAGTGATTTTTCTATGAATATGAATGACCTTAAATTGCTATTTGTACTCCGTCTATGATGAAATGTTTTAGGAAGGCGCAATACAGAATTACAGGTACAAGCTTGTGTCATGCTTAATTATTGGTAGCACTCTTAAAGTGTCTATTGATCACTTGCTGTCTCTTTAACAAACACAAAGCCTCTGTTAAGGTCTTAATAATAATAATACATTTTATTTATATAGCACCTTTCCCCTCCACAGTACAATAAACAAATTAATACAGGATATACAAAGCATTAAATAAAATAGAAGACTTATCATGTAGCAGTGCCATTATGCCAATGATTCCCCTAAGATTTATCATGAACTGCAGTTCTCTTGAGGTACTCTTTGTAATGTGTCTGTGGTGATGTACTCTTTGAAAGACATCACATGCAATAGAAGTAAGATATCAGGCTCTTACAGTTTTCAGTTATTTCCATAAGATTTATCGTCATGATCTAAACCTGCTTATTCAGAGCAGGCCCATAGGGAAGATGGAGCCTATCCCAGTAAACATGGGGAACAAGGCAGGAACAGGGCATCATTCCAAGACAGGGTGAACACACACACACACACATACATCAGGGGCCAGTTTAGCATCACCAATCCACCTAAACCCGCATGTCTTTGGACTGAGAGAAAACTCTGCATTCCACATAGGGGGCACCGTGGACTGGTACCCTGGTTTCTTTGTTGCGAGGCAGCAGCACTACCACTGAACCACCATAGGTGATTTCCCTAATATTATCATTAAACTGAATTATCTTGCATTACCCGATTTACTGAAGTTTATCTTTTAGAAAAGTGTTGTGAAGAACTAAGATCACAAGTCTGACTATGATTACTTAAAATGTATCATGAACTTACATTATTTTTTGTGATGCTTTTTGCTTTATAATGCCTTTCAAGAGGCACTTCATCACAGGCGCATTACGAAGATACCAGCAGTGCAAAGTACAAGGCATGATAATTCGATTTAATAGTATAATCAAAACTAATTATTAAACATTAAAGAGCAGAGCAGAAATTGCACTTGTTATGAGATGCTTTTTGAAAATTGCTATATAGGATGAAGACTGCAGCCTCTTATAGTGCGTAATTAATTTCTTGATATTGATTACACACTGTTTAGTGTGGTGCTGAGGTGCCACCTGTTGCATGGCTGCACTCAGACCCCAATCTGGGTGGTTCATTGTGTGGTGGGTGCAGCAATCGACTGTAATCAGTGTGTGCCCCCTCCTCCTATTAATTGGATGATCTCGTCTTGCTTTTTGTACTGCTGTTTACTTTGAAAGTTGCCTGTGATGGTGTGCTTTTTGAAAGGCACTATACAGAATTAAGAGTACAAGCTCTGACAATGTTCAATGTAGTGGTTAAGTCTTTAGACTTCAAACCCCGAGGTGGTGGGTTCATAATCCTGCTACTGACATTGTGTGACCACGAGCCAGTCACTTCACCTGCCAGTGTTCCGAATAGAAAAACACAAGAAATGAAACCAATGGTATCTGAAATGAATTTGAGTGTTAATCTTTGTACTTCTGTTGGCACTGTAAAGTACCTGTGATGATCTGTTTCTTGAAAGGTGCTATATAAAATTAGGATTGTCAGTCAGTCATTATCCAACCCGCTATACACAGGGTCACGGGAGCCAATCCTAGCCAGCACAGGGCGCAAGGCAGGAACAAACCCCGGGCAGGGTGCCAGCCCATTGCAGGGCACACACACACACCCACACACATTAGGGACAATTTAGAATCGCCAATGCACCTAACCTGCATGTCTTTGGACTGTGGGAAGAAACCGGAGCACCGGAGGAAACCCACGCAGACACAGGGAGAACATGCAAACTCCACGCAGGGAGGACCCGGGAAGCAAACACAGGTCTCCTAACTGCGAGGCAGCAGCGCTACCACTGCGCCACCATGCCAGAATTAGGATTGTAGACTCTTATAAAATCTAATTATTGATTTGAGATTTACCATGAATATGAATTTATTGGCATTGCTGTTTGTGTTGTTTTTGTTTTTTTAATGCATTTATGTTTATATGGTTTTTGAAAAGTGTTATGCAGCTTCTTTTAGTGTTTCATTATTTTCTTGATATTATCATTACATTGAATTATCTAACATTGCTCATTTTAATGTTGGTGCCTTTGTAATGTGCCTGTGATGATGTGCTTCTTGAAAGATGCTGTATAGAATTAAGATTGCAGGCTCTGATCATGTTTAATATTTTCTATGATTCAATTAAATAGAATTATCTGCTTTTTGTACTGCTGGCATCTTTATAAAGTGCCTTACATTATGTGATTTTTGAAAGGCGCTATACAGATTAAGATGCAGGCTATTATCATGTTTTTTGGATTGTACTATTAAATTGAAATATTCTGCCTTGTTTTTGTATTGCAGGTGTCTTTGTAAAGTGCTTGTGATGATGTGCTTCTTAAAAGGAACTATATAGAATTAAGATTGCAGTTTCCAATTTTATAATATTTAATTATTTGTTTGAGAGTTACCACAAATTTCAATTTATTTATTATTGTTTTTAGTGTTGTTTTTTTCTTTTCAATGTGTTTATGATGATGATGACGTAGGGCGTGTACAGCCACCCTAACCCCGACACAGACAAGCAGGACACTAATTCTAGTCCACACAGCACACGGTTTATTTACAGAGTCCAGCACAAATCTGCAACACAGTCACTTCCTTCTGCCAGTCCTTCCGCCTCCACTTCTCCTTACAAGCTCCATCCACCTCCTCCCAACTCAGCCCTTCAGTGGTGGTGACTGGCACCTTATCTAGGGTACCTGGAAGGAGTCCAGGTACCCAACAAGCTTCTTCTGGCCAGCTGTGGTGGAAGTGCTGCCATAAAGGGCCCTGCAAACGTCCAGGCACCCCCTAGTGGTGGCCACGGGCCCCAGCAGGATTGAGCGCCCATGCTCATAACCTTCGTGAAAATACTCTCTCTAAGGTCCTTCCATGCGGAGTAAGGGCCCCGGCTGTTGTCCTCCACAACAGAATTGAGAAAGCATTCCTCTTATATTCTAGAATTAATTTCTCGATATTCCTGCTACATTCAATTATTTTGTATTGCTCTGTTTAATGCTGGTATCTTTGGAAAGTGCCTGTGATGACATGCTTTTTGAAAGGCACTATACAAAATTCAGATTGCAGGCTCTTTAATGTTTAATATCCATTTTTGATTATACTATTAAATTTAATTATCATGCCTTGTTCTTTGCACTGCTGGTATCTTCATAATACACCTGTGATGATGTGCTTCTTGAAAGGTACAATAAAGAATTAAGATGGCAGTCTAATAATAATATTTAATAATAATAATGTTTTATTATTTTCTTGCTATTACCGTTAGATTTAATTATCTTGCATTTGTCTTTGTACCGCTGGTATCTGTGTAATATGCCTGTGATGGTGTGCTTTCTGAAAGGCGCTATATAGAATTTAAATTGCAGGCACTTATAATGTTTTTTCATTTATTTCCAGGAGATTAACCCTGAAACTTATTTAACTTGTGTTGCTCTTTATATTGCTGTTTACTTTCTAATGCATTTATTATGATGTCATTTTGGAAAGGAGCTACATAGAATTAAAATGCGGCCTCCACTGGATAGGACTGGTGAGCTTTGTTGGGCTGAATGGCCTGTTCTCGTCTATATTGTTCTAATATTTAGTGCTTAATTATTAACATAAATTATCTTGCATTTGTCTTTGCACTGCTGTTATCTTTGTAACACGCTTGTGGTGATGTACTTTTGGGAAGGCACTATAGAGAATTAAGATTGCAGGCCCTTACAATGTTTATTTATTTCTCATGACTCGTCCATCCATCTTCTGAACCCACTTATCTGGTTCAGGTTCTTGGAGAAGCTTCATGTCAAGGCAGGAACACATGCTCACACAGACACACACACACACCTATTCACCCTAACATGCATGTCTTTGGACTGTGGGAGGAAACCATGCAGACAGGGGGAGAACATGCAAACTTCACATAGGGGGCATCTGGGACTTGTACCCTGCTCACTTTGTTGGGAGGCAGCAGCAATGCCACCGCCATACCACCATACCGCCCTTATCAGACCACCTCCTATTCCTCTTCCCACTGGTGTGTGCTTTCTGATGGGCAGTTACATGAAAATTATTATTATTTAAAATTAGGATCGATTATTTAACCACTAACCTTCATTGTTTATTTTAATTTTGTTTCACAAATGGACACATTGTGTGCCAGCTCAAGCTAAACAGGCCATCGTTGTGAGTGACAAGGCCTCCTAAGGACTGTTTTGTTTCCTCCTCTTCCTCTTGCTCTTCATCCCTTTGATCAGCACTCTCTATTTCATACTCCACACATGGTGGCTGGGGTTTTCAGTCCCTCTTCACACACATACATGAAAACACACACACACACACACGGCTCCTCGGTCAGCCAAGCTCAATACAGGCAGAAATCCGTCTTTCTGTGCTGGTTAAGCGAGAGCAGGCAGAGTAAAACAAATGCGGCTGGCCGTCGCTACGAGCCAAGCTTAAGGGGACTGCTTTAAATTCTTCTCTGATTGAGCCCGGGCTGGAAATCATTCTCATTCAGCCGAGCACACAAATGTGCGCACTCTCTATATAAATATCTCCGGTTCTCTGGATAGCTCTGAGATTTATTCCACTGCCAAGCCTGCAGAAAATTGACTTGTTTCATGGAGGCAGGCTATTGACACATTACTGTGAGGAGGGTTAAGAAAGAGAGAAGCACGACCAGCTCCCCTTTATTATACAATAATGTAATCAGCAGTGTGGGAAATGACTAGGAGTATAATGGCACAGCTGACATTTATATTAGAGGATATTGATGGCAGCGAAAAAGACTGCATCCATCCTTGCTGCGCTTTCCCTAGATTGACACAGAAGCACTTGTCAAGTCTCTCTTTTTTTTTGCCCCCCCTTCACCTCCTATCCCCCCCCCACCAATGAAAACCACCAACTTGAACAGCCCACCGCTGCTGTCAGCTACAGATAGGTAATTGAAAAATAGATCTTTTCAGCACCTTTTGTCTTTTTTTTATTTTGGAGAAAGGAGGTTAAAAAAGCAAAAAAAAAAAATAAGGGAGTTTGGTTCAGGCAATTACTAAAAGGGTTAGCTACTCAATCTCGGCGCTGGAGCCCGGACGAGAGAGACTCGGCAGAAATTGGATTTTACATGGCTCTTTTATTCTGGCAGCCTTGACATAAATAAGAGCAAATAGGGTTTTTTTTCTTTCTCTTCTGTCGCTGGGCACTGAGAAAAGTGAGTGGGGGAGCGAGCAAAGCTGCAGGCACGAGGATGTCGAAGCGTGCAAAGGAAATTTTGCTTGGTTCAGCACCTGGAGGGGGTAGAGGTGGAATATCAGGAAGTTCGGCTAAGCCCGGGGCCAAAACCAGTCCTGGAGAGCGGTGGTGCCGAGGGGATCATTTAGCACATTTGACCATCCTTTCGGAAGTGGAATGAGACACCTAAAGCACAGAATGTGAAAAAATCTAGGGAGCCAAATGGGATGAGATATTAGGACACTGAGGCTGATAGCTAACCAGATGTGCTCCACCGACTGAATGGTCTCTCCTCCTTTGTCAGATTTTTTGTTTGCAGATGATGGGTGTCAGAATCAAATTCATAAAGCCAGTTCAAGAAGGGAAGAATATGTTTATTATTTATACACGTGTGAAGTCACCGCAATACCAGAGGACTAGAGAATTACGCTTATTAAATACACAGTCAATTACAGTAGTACATGATTAGTGGGCATTGTCCTTACAAATTACTGATAAACAGACCCTTGGAGTCTTGGAGTCAGAATGTTTTTTTTATTGATATTTAACTTTGTACAGTGGGACTGGGTCACCAATCAAAAGGCTCTAATTAAAACACTTTCTAAGGGTGCTAAGGGCAAAAGCTAATAGTTAACAAGAATATGTCTTTTAATATAATAAATATATAATCAAATAGTGAAAGTCAAATTCAACAGTAAAAAACATGGGTACAGTTTGCATTTGGGGCTTTGGAATAGCACGGTAATCTCTTCTGTGCATCTTATTAAACATTACAAGATTAGAAAATTAGAAAATTCAGCCCCAGTAGCTCTTCCACCTTAGTCACTTCAATTGTCCAAAATAAGTCGAGATCTGATGGTCCCTCAACTCTCCACCCACCTACTTGGTAATTTATTCCACGTATCTGTGGTTCTTTGCGTGAAGAAAAACTTTCTAACATTTGTATGAAATCGGCCCTTAACAAGTTTATTTTAAAGTAACAGCTGAGATCTACTGTATTAAATCCTTTTACAATTTTAAACACTTCAATCATGTCCACTCTTGATCTCTGTTTGTTTCAAATGAAAAGGCTGTGAGTGCCAAACGAGATGGGCTGATGTCCTATCCTGGATGTAGGATGGTTGCCTGCCAGGAAGGGAGGCCATAAGAGAGGGACAGAGATGGACTTGGTGTCCTATCCAATTTGGGGCTAGTACCTTTCCCATAAGGAAGGTGTGGTTGGAGTGACAGAAGATGTCTGCTGACTGGGGTTATGAGTACATACTGTATGGTGGTAACATCCCACTGATGGAACTCCCATACAGATACCTACAGGGTAGCTTGGGAACTGCAGTCCTGTATGACAGCCCTGTCACAGTTCCTGGGGGCCTTTAAGGTTAACTGTACAGGAAAATTGCACTTTCTTTGAGGGGCTTCTGCCTGACCCAATGTGCAATGCTGTGGCGCTGGAAGTACTCCAGGTCTGGCATAAAAGAAGATGTCACTCCATGTGGAGTTGGGACCAGGTGAATGAGACTATGTAGGAGGAGAAAAGGAGAAGGAAAAGTTATTATTTTGTTATGCAGCCTGAAAAGAAGGAAATTGGAACTGTGTGACAGTGCTGTATGGAATAAACACCTTGGATTGAAATCCAGGGCTGTGTTGTGTAGTTGTGGCTAGGGGTTTGGGTTGCTGCTGTGTTCCCAATCTCTTCTCATATCTCTCATTCCTGGAATCAGGCTAGTCACTCATCTCTGGTGTTTCTATTTCTTTCCTGATATATAAAGACCACAACAGGACACAGCAATGAGGGTGAGACTTCGCTATTGTGTTATACAGTTTGTGCATAACCTACTGTGACTTGCACTCCACATGCCATGATATAACCTAGCATTCTATTAACTTTCTTTAGCCTGTACCCTGTCTTGATATAGATAGTGATAAGTCCACCATGACTCCCAGGTTCTTCTCACAAGGTGGAATTTTAAGCTTCAGACCTCCAATTATGTATTCAGATCTAACATTTCTACTTCCCTTACATTTACTTACATTAAATTTCATCTGCCACTAATCTACCCAAGCCTGTATGCCATCCATGTCTCTTGGTAACAATTTAGATGACTCAAAATCTTCGCCTTAGTACCTAGTTTAATATTAACTACAAATCTAACTAGCTTAATGATTATATTTTTGTCCGGATCTTTTGTGTTTATTTAAAATATTATTGGCCTCATCACTGACCCTGAGGGACGGCACTTTTAACATCACTTAAATCTGCTCACCATAACCCTTTGCTTCCTTTATTTGCGACAATTTTGTACCCTTCTACAGACCACACCCTGATTTCCCTTTTGCATTTGTACTGATGTGTTCAGCTGATTCTTTAACCCAAGGTGATTTACAAATCATGATTGCTTCTGCATTTCTGGAATTGGGTGACTTGTGGTTAGTATTGCTCTCTCGCATCTTCTGAGTCCCAGCCTGGTCACACTCTGTGTAGAGATGTCAAGTTCCTGCTATGAATGACTGAAGTTTTTCTCCAGTTTCTCCACATTTATTCATACACTCGGATGACACTGAGTGTTAGTTTACCTGGCATTGGCTGTTGTCTTGTGCTCAATTCTGCAGGCATTATCTCTGCTGCAACCTCAACTGCCCAAAATGTGCTTAAAGTATACAATTATTCAACTCCAAATTACATATCGAGCACATCTGTCTCACTTAAAATTGTGCAAAATGTTTCCAGGGCAAGATCCAACCTGTGAATGTTGCAATCAAGTTCCAGCCTCACTGGGTCACATATTTTGGGCCTGCACCAAATTAACATCATTCTGGACAAACATTTTTAAATGCCTTTCAAACAGCCTTGGTGTCACAATCCCTCCTAACCCACTAACAGCTGCGTTTGGTGTTCTTCCAGATGAGCTTAAAGTGGAGAAGAACAAACAAACTGTGATTGCCTTCACTACACTATTGGCACGCAGACTTATTTTGCTAAACTGGAAGAATCCTAACTCTCCTCTTTTAAGTCAGTGGGTAACTGATGTTTTATATTATTTGAAATTGGAAAAAATCTAATTCTCAGTTAAAGAATCTGTGCAGAACTTTTTGAAAACCTGGCAGGATCTAATCAGTAATATTTTAGAATACGCTCTTAAAGCACTGAGGAAGCAGATACTCTTCCCATTTCTTTTTCGTCTCCATTTATCTTTATCTGCCTATTAAACTCATTAATTTATTCATTTTTACTAGCTTTAAGTTTTATTCCATTGGCCATGCTCCCTTTCTCAGGGGTGGGGGTTAATTTGTTTTCAATCCTATTTTTTGTAAAAATGTACTTATTTGTATGGAATGATTGCAATAAAATCAATAAAATAAAAAAATAAAAAAAAAGGAAAACCTCAATTGCACAAGGCGGGTATACAAGATAGGCAGATGGATGACTTGTTTTATTGCAACTCTTTAGCTTCTAGGCGGTCACACAGCCCAACACATGCAACTTGTGTATTCTTACATACACTAGTTGCAGTCTACATCTCTCTATATATAAAATCCAACATCTATCTGTATGTCTGACCATTTTTCATGAGAGATATATGTTTATAATTTGCTTGAACATTCCAATTGATTTTGCCACTTCTCTCATCTTGCTAAGTATCATAGTTCGCTTGCAGGAGCAATTTATTTGCGCTAATCCGAGAGAGAGGCTGCAGGCCGAGGAGAGGGGGAAGCATGACATTAAGAATGGGGAGCCAGGTGGGGCCCTCCTCTCTCACCCGCCAGCCTACATTCGAGTCAGCCATGTGTTGGAGCGAACCTCGCTTCCGCTTAATGAGCGATACCTGTTTGTTCAGCAGACATTACCATCTAGAGTAACGTTTGACATTTTTGAGACAGAGATCAGAGCTACATGTGCTTTAGAGGGTACCTGCTCATCGGCAGAGATATCATGGCCATGTGCTCTTCTCCCCACACGGGGGATGCTTTCCCATCAGAGCTGAACACGATCAGATACAGTGGCGATGTTTGACATTGGAGCGTACCTACCTTCCGCTTGGCCAGAGATACCTTGACAACTTTTTACATTTTTGGCAAAGAGACCACAGCTACATTCTCCCCCCTGATAGCAAAACCAAAAATATTGTATATCAAGAGACCCTATTAATATAAATTCTTTTCTTCTTGATTTTTAAAGTTTGTTCTCTTTCACTACTACATGGCCGGAGCCGCAGGGAAAAGCTAGTACTGTATATAATCTAGGAGACAGAGTAATTTTAGGTAGGAGACAAGCAGGGCCCTTAATGTCACCACTCAAGATAGCTTCTAATTAACATGTATGGTATTATACTACCAAGAGATTGTGAAAGGTGCTGATGGAACAAATGATCATACTCCAAAAAAAGTACAAGCGCTTCTGCTGCATACTGGTGAGTCCTGGCTGATCGGCAGTAGAGATGCTGAGTACACTGAGACCCCATTCTCAGCTCATGCCTACCTTTCTGAAAACTTGATTTCAAATAGTAAGCATGCAGGTTTGCCTTTTACAACTCTAAGAACTAGAAGGTGAGTTTTGGAACGGCATAAAAAGAGCAGTGGTTAAAGAAAAACAAGAGCACTTGTATTTCCTTTTGGGTTATTAAGCAGTTTGAGGATGGGAAAGGAACTATAAAAATAGAAGGTATTATTATTATTTATTTTACAAATGTCTGAAACAGTGCAGTGCTTAGCACTGCTGTTGCCTCCATCTCTTGTCGAGCGTATGCAGATCTTAATGTGCTTGTTTAAATCTGGGAGATGTATTCCTTGCTATAAATGTACAAAATTACAATAATAACCCATCTGATGTTAGGCAAGCCTTCTGTGGCATCCCGCAACTTTGTAGAATGCTTAAATAGGAACGATCAAATATCACACGTCGACAAGTGAATGACTCAGTGTGATGCGCCACAGTAAAATGACTGGTGCCATAAAGCAGGAATCAGAGAACGTTATTAGCCTTCTGCCCCGGTACACATTTTCATAGCTAAACACAGCATATTTGTAAATCTATTTTATTTTACAGTAAACAAAACATATTTATTTAGAAAAACTGGGATGCTCCAAGAGCATTTGAATTAGTAAACCAGTGGCTGGCAGGGTGGCACAGCGGGCAGCCTCACAGCATTTGGCTGCCTTCTGTCTAAAGTTTCTATACAAATTTTTATTTTTAATAATGTCATTGTCATATAACATCATGGTATTGCGGTTACAAGTCTTAACCAGTCCTAGGACATAATTTGAACCCAGGGCTTTGAACCCAGCATTCCCTGGTATGGAAAGAAGTGGAAGTAACTAGCAGAGCTGAAAGAATTTCCCTTTTGCCCAAATGACTTATTATTTTTTTTTGTTGTTGTTGTTGTTACCAGTGGCAGTTTTTGATATGGGCGACATGGGCCGTTGCCCAGGGCGGTATCATGGTGGGGGCGACATCTTGGGCATCGTCAAAAATTTTTTTTAAATTATTTTTGCGAGTGCCCATGCTGCCCCAAAATCATGCCAGCACATTTTTGGCATTGCACGGGCACTGATCGTTTTTTTATTGCCCATTTGCGGGGAATAAGGGTGCCCTCCATTTGCAAGGTGTGCCTGCTGCTTGTAGAAAAGGGAGGAGAGGGATGGGGCGGCGGGGGATTCTCTGGCTGGCTGGCGCAGCATCTAATAACCAGCTCGCAAAATAAAACAAAATAAAAACAAACAAACAAACACAAAAGCACCAGACATTATGATATAGCCTTGTAATTTGCACTGATGTGTTTTCTAAATTCTAACTCACCCATATATGTGGGAAGTGAGCGCGAGGGCCCTCGGTGCGCCTGCTTGCTGCTGCTGCTGTGCTCAGTGTGCTGAAGTCTCACACACAACTTGTCGAAAGGAGAGGGGGGCGCGGTGCTTCCAAATAAAGCACATTTCATTCATAATATTGTCAATCCAAGCCCATTATGTCACAATTAATTTTTCCTGCATTGTGCGAAATCGCAGAAATCATTAGATGGGCGTTCCTTGTATGAGCAGCATAGAGCAGAGTACAGCAAACAGGAAGAATAAATCGTCCTGTGTGAAGCTGACGCCAGCTCAGTGCCTGTACTCTCTTTATTCTTTATCACAGGTTAGTAAATTCGCCATAATTGGAGTGCACATTACAGGCTTTAAAACGGTACAATATCATCAATGAGATTTTGAACATGTTGATAAAATGATTTGAGTTTGTAAGAGTTTTTTGTATGGATATATATGTTTGTGTGCTAACTTACTAATGCAAATGACTCGCGTAGTGGAGAGTGGTAGTCGGGGAAAGTTAACCCGAAATAAAAAACTGACTGCAGCTCTGAGAGAAAAGGTTTATGTAGTTGTTAGTGACCTGGTGAACTGATGACTGGAGATGGCATTAAAGTGAAATGAAATTCTTTACACTATAATGAAATATTTTGGTGCTGTATAAATGTAAAATTTGATTTTGTCTCTGTTAAAAATTATATTTCCAATAGTTTTTTTTATTGCACTGTATTTTTTCATTGTTTATTAGAACGCTGGGATGGCACAGAGGGGGACGGGGGGGGGTGCCAGAGGGGGTGTTCGCCCAGGGCACCAAACAGGCTAGGACCGCCCCTGTTTGTTACTGGGGAGATATCATTCACTACAACCCTCTACAAGAGCTAACTCATTATTTTTAGGTTAAAATAAAAAAATAAAAAGCAGCCCACAAGTACTATTAAAGTGCAAATTAAACCTCTGATTTTTAATCAAAAAGCATATACATCGCCTTTATAGAGCAAATACTACCAGTGGCAGCTTTACAAGTCTAGTTACACGTTATATCAGACGTTGTTACAGGCCAAGGTCATGCACTTCTTTGTGTATCATGGACTGATTGTCCATCTATTTATCCATCAGACCATGCTGTCTTGATCAAGGTTTTTAAATCACATAATTCAAGTTACCAATATGTCCTTAGCTTAACTGCTGACACTCTTGTCTTTGTGTATCTGAAGACAGAGTTATGCAAGTTTGTATCCAACTAGGACTTTGAACCCGTAAAGCAGCACTACATTTTAGAAAAATACTCTGCACATATACAGTACATGTGGCCCAGCCAGGGCCGATGCCAAGGGCCAGAGGCCGTGAAGCAGCAATGCTGCCCACTGTTGCAGCCATAGTCGTAGTAGTCAGATGGTCATGTGTACAGAGTAAAGTGAAATTCTTATCTGCCAATGTAGTGATGTAAAAAGATAAATAACACGTCTTTGCCAGGTAGTTGAAAACCAGACGTGAAGCTACATTTTAAATCATTTGTAGAGGCTTGGTAACACTATTAGCTGGCCACCACTAATCATTAGTCATTGCATGATGAAAACCATAATTTTGTGACAACAGACAAGTGATCTTCATTGACCTAATTATGTGATTTCTGAACCAATTAGCAGCACCAGTGTCTTACTTGAGGGGGTGCATCTATCTATCTATCTATCTATCTATCTATCTATCTATCTATCTATCTATCTATCTATCTATCTATCTATCTATCTATCTATCTATCTATTATATAGTGCCTTTAAATCTATCTATCTATCTATAAATCTAGCTATCTATAAATCTAGCTATCTAGATGTCTATTTAATAGAATGCAATCTCATGCCATTCAAGTCTGTACCTTTCGTTGCTCTTTACTTAGTTATAAAAATGAATTAAACAAGAAAAAAACATTGTTTTCATTTTTTGGCATGACATTCCAAAATGAAATGAAGAGGATAAATTCTGAGTTAATATCTTTTGCTTCTTATTTTTGTTCTTTCCTTCATTGTATTGCTCATATCGTCCCCCTTTACTTATTATTAAATGTATGAGAGGAGTGAAGAGGAAAGAAAGAAATGGGGGTTAGTAATAATATTGTACACCATAAAGCCTTCTGTGTCTACAGCAGATGCTCCCCCCAGTTATTTTTTTCTTCTTCTAACCATTTGCTGCAGTTTATGTTAAAAGCTGCACATTCTCTCCCAGACCCCCCATCCTTGTATTCATATCCGAAGGTCACCTAATCTTTATGTACAGTACGCTCTAAGTCTACACCTTCATGCTCTGGCTAGACCACCCAGGGGTGCTGGCTTTATCAGACAATGTCTCCACTAGCCGGTTCTCCTGTACATCTGGTCTGCTTGTGATCCCTCCATAAAATCCAACACCGACTTGGCGAGAGTATCAGCTTTCAGGCGGCACCTGTAGCAACCCAGAGGCATTTGCCAGTCGGGAAACGAACAAAGACTATCGGAAGTGTACTTCCTACATTTTTCGAGATCAAATGTGGTGAAATTCTATCTCAGAGTCTGACGTAGTAGCTGGACGTGTCTGCAAAAATTACCAAAGATGGTGCATTTTTTAACCATTTAGGTCCCAGTGATCCATATGTTGGGTAGCAATTCAGCATTTTCTAATTCAGCTTTCACAAGTGTATTTTGTTACATTATTTTCAGCTCTTGTTAATGATTGATGTTCCATGCAGGGTTGGTTCCTTCTTTATGCCCAGTGCTGGATGTTCCCCATAACCCTGTGTAGGTTAAGTAGTTTTGACTAATGTATGTTTTATAACATTCAGCAGAACCATTTTCCTGGTCTCAGAACAGAGAAGAGGCCATAGTTGGGATGGGTGTAGATGTCCACAAAGTTCAGGAGTGCATACACAGTGATGCATTCAACTGACCTTACCACCCTCTGTAGAGTCTTGCCAATCCGGTAGCATATTGCTTTTAAACCAGGCAGTAATACTTCCTTTCAGGATTCTTTTGATGGTGGATATCTAATTGTTTAGTAATTTTGCAGACAGCCTAAAATTCCTGAGGTGTCAGAGGTGGTAACGATTTTGTCTCTTCACCAAGGTGTCAATGTACTTGGACCAGGCCAGATCATCTGTGATGTGGACACCAAAGTATCTGAATCTGTCTACCCTCCCCTCCTGAGTGCTGTTAAAACTGGGGAGAGGGTGGTAGCCTTCCCCCAAAGTTCACAATCAGCTCCTTTGTCTTGCTGACATGCAGGAGCAGACTATTGTCCTGACACCAGTGTGACAGCCATCCTCTCCACTTCATCCAAGTAAGTCTTCTCATACATGCACATACATCATCAGGTTAAGGTGAAAAACCTAGTTAAGGCATACGCCTGGTTTCATAATAATCTGCATTTACATGTACAAGTAATTTTGTGTATTTCTTCTTTGGCAAAATGCTCTGACATCATTAAACTGTGTAAAAAAATGTCACCATCAGTCACTGTGAATCAAAAATAATTTTGATTCCTGTGATAATTTTTTGGTGTTTCATGAATATATTTAACCAAATCAAAGTTTTATTCATAGATTTCTGTTACCGGATTGCATGTGGCAAACTTTTTTCTGCTTAGCTGTGTGATTGAGCCCTGCAAAAGACCTGGAACATGTTGTGGTAATGCTCCTGTCAGGCATTACCAGTTTAAAGAAATAAACTCCTAAGACTTGTGTAAAACAACTTTCACTCAGAGCAATAAAGGCACTTACCTTTTTAAAGAGTTGAAGTGCGAGCGTGCGCATCTGTGAATATTTTAATTTTGCTCAGGCAGGACCATGCTGTGTGAGGGCGGCAGCTGGGTATGTGCGGGTTCAGAAAAGATCTACTAGACTTCACTTGTGCCCTGTCAAAACACAAGCTTCTTCATAGCCACCTGCCACTGCAGAATAAGACGTGTAGAGCATTACTTTAATGCGTGCATTATTTCAGTGAAGGGAATCTCGAGTAAAATTATGAAAGAGCAACTTACAATAGTGAGTCTGGAGAAAGGGTCCAATTGGCCGGCTGAAGCACATCTTAGGTGCGCTCAAACAAGACCACCATGTAATTTAAAACAGGCTTTGCAGGGGTGTGGCGTTCCGCATAATTTGAACATTGGACGAAAGTAACACTCAGCAGCATAAAAGGCACATCCTGCCTGTAGGGGTCGTCTCTTTTTTCATTTGGTTCTGCTAGAGAGAGCGAGGTGGTAACAGTGCAGAGCATTTCAGTGTGCGATAGTTGATGACAGCTTGTGTCTATTTTTGTATACAGTATATTGTTCCTTTTTTGTTTATTATAGAGATCTCCAAGTCATTGAGAAGGTCTGGGGAGGCCTTTATATTTATTGGGGTTTGGTGCATTTTTTTGTGTATACTTAATTCTTATTTTTTGGACTTCCTCAACAACATATCAATATAGGAAGACTGCTTTTCAACAACAACAACATTTATTATATAGCATACTTTCAAACAATAGTACTTTAAAAGATGACAAAGTAAAAGTTACCAAAAAAGAAAAACATTTAAGATAGGGCAATGATATTAAAGAATAAGTAACAACTAAACAAGGTAAGGTCAGATGGCTGGGGGAATAGAAAAAAATAAACTCCTGTTAGGCTGGAGAAAAAACAAAATCTGCAGGGGTTCCAATGCCAAAAGTCCACCCAGTCTCTACCGGGCATTCTACTTGGTATACATTTTCCTAAATCAAAGCTCTTAGTTTTCATGCTTCAAATGATAGGATTCTGATGAAGTTGGTCTCATGGACAGCTGAGACACCCACCTTTATTCCATCACTTCAGAGGACTGCATGGTGTCTAGATCACCACAGAAGACAGCAGAGAATAGTAGAGATTAGTGCACATTTGGATCCCTGAAGAATATGATAATTATATACCAGTACAGTCTATACAACTGAAATTTACAGAAAAAGCCAAATTAAAATACTGAGTGTTTAGCAGTTTTTTTCAATTGTACCACAGTGTCAGCCTGGTGAAATTCTATACTAAAGTATTCCATATTTTAGGCACATAACAACAAAAGGCCACCTCACTGCTTCTTTTAAGCCTGGTTTCTTTAATTATAAGCAGGCCACCATTAGAAGATCTAAGGTTAAACCTTGGAATGTAAGGAGACAGGCATTTCAAAATATAGGATGGGATGAGATTATTTAAGGCTTTATAAACCATTAATTGTATTTTGAAGTAAATTCTGTAACCAATGTAACGACACTAAAACTGGTGAAATGTGCTCAAATTTTCTTTTTCTAGTTAAGATTTTGGCTACCGAATTCTGCACTAATTGCAGTCAATTGAGGTCTTTCTTAGCTCGTTCTGTTACGAGTGCATTACAGTAATCTAGTCGACTAAAAACAAAAACGCAAACTCATTTTTAAGCATCTTGTGAAGTTATAAGAGTTCTAACTTTTGCTATATACCTTAAGTGAAAAAATGTAGTCCCTGTGATCTGGTTAATATGCAATTTAAAGTTTAGATCAGTGATAACTCCTAAATCTTTACCTCCGCCTTGATTTTTAAACCTAACGGAGGGAGTTGATCTTTAATACCCATTCCATATCCATGTTTGTCAATCACTACGATTTCTGTTTCCTCCTTATTTAGTTTGAGAAGGTTGATGCTCATACATTCAGTAATACTGCTAAGACATTGGATCAGAGAGTCAAGAGCATCAGGGTCATTCTGGTGTTATCGATAAATAAAGTTGTCTGTCGATAACATAGATGTGGTATCTCACCTTGTGCTTTCAGATAATCTGACCTGAGATGTCCAATGTCCTAACTGGAGAATCAGTTTTAAACAGCTGCTCAAAGTAGCCAACTCAGCAGGTCACAACTGCAGCATCATCCGTATCTGCCATTAAATCCCTCGCAGCCATCCTTCTCAGTTCCCAGTACAGACCATCAAGTTGCCATCAAGCTGTTTGCTGCGACTCCACTCGATGATATCCAGAGTGCCCTGTGAGATGAAACACCTCCTTCTGTGAACACAGGCAACACCAACAATACCCTCAGCAACTTTCAGGTTCTTGTTACAAAAGGTTTCCCACATCACATTAGGACTGGCAGTCACACCCAATTCTGAAAGATCCTCACACAAATTGCGTGTATTAGAAACAGTCTGCTCTTGGAGTCTGGCCAGGTCTAGCCTCATTCTCGTAGTAGTAGTGGTAGCCTACTGGACCTAAGCTGGATCTTCAGAGTATCAACAACAAGTCTGTGGTCAGAATTCACAAATTGACCACTTCTGTAGATCCTATAGTTTTGTAAGAGCCTCCAGCAACTGCCCACTCAGTGTCTGTGAACTCACTGTTTTTTTTTTTTAACAACTAACTTTGTTAGTAACTTTACTTTTATGGATATCGTACTATAAAAAGAGAGCAGCAGTAAAAAGTGAGAGATTAGTAAGGACATTTATCAAAGACTGTGATTGCTGAATTAAAAGGGCAACTCCATCTTGTAATCAGGAATAAAGAAGAGATAAAACCAAAAGCAAAAACCTTAAACAGAGACTGCCTGAGAAACGAAATTTCCTAATTTCCCATAACATATTTGTCTTCCTCATGATTTGTATATTTATACAGTACATAGCACCCTCTAGCTGATGGATCATGCAATAGCATTCTATTATACCCTCAGCATCAGAATACGTATTACAGAATATTGTATTATTCAAAAGACACAACATTTAACCCAAAATGAAGTTCACATATAATTAGGAATAAGCAACAAGAGCTTAAAACCAGAGAGAGGCATATATTATTATTTATCTTGATTTTTAGAAAATGTTTGGAAAGTTAGAGTTCAAGGCACAGATTGCAAAACCGGCTATAAGGCAGGAAGTAAACTGTTATAAAACAAGGAATGTTTTCATATTAACATTATATTAATGGAATACTTTACCCAACAATTATAGATTTTTATATTACTTTCCTCATATAGTTTGTAGTGATGTCTGAGAAAAACCTTTAATCTCGTGTTTTCATGGAGAACAGACATGACAGATTTTCTGATAGAATGTGAGCCAGTGGTGCCCAACATTGGACAACAGCAAATAATATGAAAATGTCTATGCAAAAATCTCACATTACTGGTATTGCATAATCCACATCATAAGTCAGCCAGTCATATTCTAATTACGTGCATAGCACATGTATTTTTTTTACTAAAATGTTGTTAAATAAATACCTCTGGAAAATAAATAAGACCACAAATAAGAAACACACTTTTGAATTGAAGATCCGCCTCCTCCTCATTCATTGGTCAAGAGTCCTGTCCAATCAGATTTAAACGCCCTCTTTGTAAGAAATTTGGCATTAGGATTTCATTCAGATGTCAATGTCCAAACGCAATGGCTGTGGAATCATTCCTTTTAGTACTAGCTGGAGAATATTAGATTATCTTCATCTGTGACCAGTGTGTGTGTGAAAGGGTTTTGAAAATGAGGGCCATCACAATGTAATTTTTACTCCTAAGTTGCTACTAAAACCACTCTATAATCGAGAGTCTTTCTTTTGAATGATTGCAGATAACATCATAAAAAGAAGAAAAGCTACTGCACATTATTATGGAAATGAGGAAGCGGGTAAACTCTTAATTTGGAAGAACCTTTGTGTAGAATGAGTTGGAAAAACAAACCTAGGCAAGAGTAAAATTCACCAAAGGAGAGACCTCCCTACACTCAATGATAAGTCATGCTGATGACACACATGCCAAAAGAAAATGACTGTAGGATAAAGGCTGAGAATCGCTACAGTTGACGGTTACTTTAACCTTATAATTTTCATTTTTTTCTCAGTGATAAGTGCATGCAAAAAAGGGAATATTTCACATTCTATTTCCTTATAAAGGAAATGTATTTGTTCCCTTTCTTTTGTTTGTCCCTACCTTGGTGATGTCATGCTGTGCTTTTACATCACATTTTGAATCCAGCATTTTAAATGCTTCCTGCTTAGTCAACTAATATCTTACTGGATGCAACCTGTTTAAGAGCCAGGTTGACAGGAACATTTAGTCTGTATTTCACTTAAAAATAAAAAAAGACTCACTTCAAAGATATATTTTTTGTTTGCTTGTTTTTGTTCAAGAAAATATAGGTTTTTGACTAAGAATTCCAGTGTGCCCTTCTAATGAAAGCTCATACATCCAGTATGTAGTCAGGCCAGGTCTAAATCCTTTCAGCCATACTTTATTCCCCACTCTGTCTTTGGAGTTCTTCTTTCGAAAAGATGTAACAGGGCTCCTTAGGCAGCGATCCCAGTGCTACCAGGCAAATACTGTAATATTTATTATATCCAACTTTACGTTTCTCAGAGTTTCTTTAATTCTCAGATAATGGATGAAAATAGCCATCAGGTCCTTTACACTCACCCTGTGACATTTCTCACATTTGCCACAGTTCAAAAGACATGGGTCTGCGATGACAGCAGCATCTTTTCAATTTAATTAAAAAATCCATTCCAAAATTTATAATAACTAGTCAGAGGTCCAAATCTTAACTTTAAAAGTACATAACATTAAAACTTGTGAAACAAACAAAAGTGTTTCTATAAAGGCTGGTTCTACCCCATGGCTGTTCTGATTCTGAACTCTGTGCTACCCCCATGCCCTCAGGTTTGCTCCTAGTAGCTTTTATACATGCACTACATTTGTTACAACTGTTATTTTTATTATTAGTTGTTCTTATTATTTATTTATTACTATCTATTTCAACAGATTACCTACTATTACGTTTGTTACCTTTGAAGTATTTATAGAGTATATCATAGTTGTTTACTTGTCTTGCACTTATCCTGTGCCCATGAACCTGTTGAACGTTATTCTGCAATTCAGTGTATGGATGGTATGACAATAAAGCCACTTGACTTGACTTCTCTTGACAAATTTCTTAATATGTGATGTCACGACAACCTATAAAGCAGGGGTCCCCAACTCCGGTCCTGGAGGGCCGCAGTGGCTGCAGGTTTTCATTCTAACCCTTTTTCTTAATTAGTGACCTGTTTTTGCTCATAATTAACTTCTTTTGAATTCATTTTAATCAACTTGCTCTCGAAGAATTAGACCCCTTAATTGTTTCTTTTTCTTTATTTAGCAGCCAAACAATAATGAGATACAAAATGAGCCAAAACAGGACCGACAAAGTGTGTCCATCATACGATATCTGAACATAAAGAAAGATGAAGGTCTCAAGGAGGTTGATCTGCTCAGGTCCCCAAAACATTTTAACAGTGCTCTTAGACAAAAGAGAATCAGCAATTTCAGAAATGTCTGCCGTTACATAATGAGAGCAGCAACAAGCCATGGAATTCAAGAACGGGCTTAATTAACGACAAGAATCCGCACCTAATTAAGCAACTGGTTGGCGTGAAATTGGTTGGTGTTTGAGGCCCTGACTTAGTTGGTCTTAGTTGGCTCACTCACTTCACATTTCATTTCTGTTTAAGTAAAGAAATGAAGCAACTCAGAGGAACGATGAAGAAATTCAGGGGAAAAAATCTTAAAAAAAAAACAAGTCCATTGAAATTAATTCAAAAGAAGTTAATTAGCAGCAAAAACAGTTCACTAATTAAGAAAAGGGTTAGAATGAAAACCTGCAGCCACTGCGGCCCTCCAGGACTGGAGTTGGGGACCCCTGCTATAAAGGCAGGCTTGTACGCCTAAAATTGTCAGCTGTCTTGATCATTTTTGCTTTTTCTGTTTAGTCTTTGCTTCTTCATGTTAATTTCTTACATCAGAGCAGTTTTTCTTTTATATCTCATTGTCTGGTTTTTCTTTTATTACTGTAGTTTGGAGCTTTTGCTTTGTTGCTTGTTGCCTGTGATTAAAAATGAGCAGTCAAAAAGTTTGTTTTTTTTTGTCTTATCCGCAATGTACTTTGTGTTTCTTTTATCCTGAGCAGTTTCCCATGCTTCATTAGCTAACCACTCAGCCTTCTTCTTTCTTGCCTCACTGAGATATTCTTCTCTACTTCATCTGCTGTGATACCCCTTTTTATTCCCAAAGTTCTTCATGACATCTATTTATCAGATCAAGACCACTGAATTTGCTCTTCACCTTCACAGTTTATATGAATAGAACATTGTTGCGATTATGTGTTATTTGTCTGGGGAGGCCCTTCTTTTTTCACTGTAATTTGAAATATAGAAAGTGATAGCTCATAGTCTGGATCACAGAGTCTACTTTATTCTAATGAAATGTAATGGTAATTCTTGGGCTCGTTACTCTGCCCAGAACAGTGTTACCTTCTCAGATTTAACACGTCTTACACCTTTAACACTTTCTGATTGGTTGTCTAGAAGCCCCCCTTTCTCAATGAGAACTGCTCCAGCGGACTACCTGAGGCAAAGCTTTCTGCGTGACATTCATTTGAACCATTTAAGTTGTATGATTTCATTTGTTTAACCTCAGGTGTTTAATATGTTTTGTTTTGTTACAAATTAACTTATACAGTTTCAGATTAAATACATTTGTGTTATTATCTCACCGAAACAACCTTTTGTTTTCTGACATTAGCTATTGAGAGTAGGAGTCATCAACATGACAAAAGGGCATGAGGCCTCCAAAATGACTATAATGCAGTTCCAAATATTCATTCATCAATATAGAAGAAGCTCACTTCCGACCAGTTTGCCCCTAACAACTACCTGCAGGCTTCCGGCCTAGTGGAACCCAAAATGGGAAAACTGGTTTAAAGTTAAAAATAGCAAAAGAGGACCAGGAAATATCAAAATGTCTCACAATCAAGAGAAATTGTGAATATTTCGGCTTGAAGAGACAATTCAAATTGCAGAATGTTTATCGCATCAGAATATTTATTCAAAAAAGGAAAATATCTACAAAACGTCCTACAACGCATTCTGTAAGTGATAACCCAAAAACAGAGCAGGCAAAATGTTGAGAGCTAGTAAATCCACAAGTAAAAAAATACAATCGACTCCCTCACACTTCCATGCACTGCTGCTGAATCCTTTCCCCTGGGCAAAATATCCAGCCAGAGGTATAACCAGACGGCAGTGACATCAGGGTGGCCCTGCCTCCTGGGGCTCCACCTGCAGAAGAACAAGGAATGGAGGCACATTTAAAAAGACAGTACATACAGTAAATCCTCAACTTCACAGGGGTTATGTTCTTAGGAAACTGTGAAAATCAAAGATATGAATGCTAACACTTTAAACTTATGGGTTAGGTTTCTGCGACTACTATAATCTTTTGTTAGAGATTGCTCAAAATAAACGTTTCTGCATAGAATTCCTTTAAATATGTACTTTTCACTACAAAGTAACCATGAAAAAATCCACAAAATGCAGAACATAATATAATAATAACGGGTTTCATTTAAAAGAAATAGTCACTGCTTTTGGAAGATGCCTAAACTGGTGAGGTCTCAACATCACTTCCAACACTCTTGTCGTTCATGACTGGTGGATAGTGTTGAACATTGTGAAGGATGCACAGGTTTGAAATAATACGTCAGCAATGTCTGCTTTGTGTGCCACTTGAGATCCTCAAGGGTCTCAGCATATGGGAGCAAAGCAGAAGCATGCGAAGTTTAACCTTGAATGTGTGTTTGATGATGGGATTGGCAGCCCTGATGTCCACAGCCAGCTGGTTGCAGCTGATGGTGACTGCTGACATTCAAGCATGAAGTTTATCAAACACCTTTATTTTGGGGGAATAATTGCAAGAAAAAACAAATGCACGAGAAGCATTTTACTCCACAGCAGTAGAGTGAACAAGACCAGTGAAGCAACTAGTAGATTACCTCACAAACTTGCATGTATCACACCTGTCATTCTTTTTCTCTACTGGTCATAGTCACAGAAGGTCAATGTAAAAGTAAAAATTAATTTACAAATAAAATTGTGCAAATGCTTTGTCACACATCTTTGTCAGAGGATCTCAATTTACGGGCTCAGTCGAGGTATGCAATAACCTGCCAGGATGAGACGGGGCAGTATTGCTAGCAATGTCTTCTCCTTCTCTACCTGCAGCACCAATAAACTGGCCAGTGAGGACTCCTAACTCTACCCCATCCATAAGGACCCCGGCTTCCTGGAAGGCTGCATTATTTTCGTAAGAGTGACCTGCAGGCTGGAGCTCCCAATCAAACTAAGCTTAATCCAGGACTAGAAGCCAACCTTTATTTTCTGTTTTTTGTAGACATTAGACAAGGGAAACAACACCCAAGGAGCATTTCTGTTTGTTGTTTATTAAATGGGGCGACCCGGTTGGCACCCCAAATTTTCTTCCAGCAGCCTATCATTCCTGCACCCGGTCATGCCTTGAAGTCTTCAAAGTTAAACGTGCAAATGTCAAGGAATGACTGTAATTTAAAAAATAGCAGAAAATACAAAATAATATGAAAAATAATAATTAAAAAATTAGCAATAAAACAAATGTTAATAGAGAACAGTGTTCTAATCATAACAGAAAATACATCAAAATGTTAAAAATAATGAAAAACAATAAAAATAACAATGTAATTACAAATAAATACAAGTTCAAGAGAAAACCCTGGTTATAACAACACTAGCAATCGCCCAGGGTTTGGGGTCTTTTTCCTACTTGATTTAGGTCCTGCAGTGAAATGGGGGGATGCTCTTGTTCAGCCCTCTCAGTGGTGGAAAAACTGCATTAAGCCAAAGGGACGGTGAATGTTTGCAAACTGTAGTTCCAGAAGTGCACCTTATGAAGTTCCCAGTGGTGATTATCGCATGTTCTTGAAGGAAAACAAGGGTAATGAGCGAAGGTACAGTTTAATAATAATAATGATGATAATTATTTACATTTGTATAATGATTTTTTTCACTACTCAAAGCACTTTACATAGTGAGTGGGGAGCAACTACAACTACTGCTAATGTGCAGCATTCACACATTCACCATCCAGCCATTTGCATCAGTACGCTCACCACATATTGGCTGGTAGGTGGTGAAGGAGTGAGAGATAAAGCCAATAAGACAGAGGGGATGATTAGTGGGGCAGAGTAACTAGGCTGCAGTGGACAATTTAGCTAGGACATCAGAATCCACCCTGCTCTTTATGAAGTACACCCAGGGATCTTTTATGACCACAGAGAGGTAGGACCTTGATTTTATGTCTCATCTGAAGGACGGCGCCATTTTTATAGCACAGGGACATTGGGATCCTGCTGGCCTCACTAACACCTCTTCCAGTAGCAACCCAAGCTTTTCCTGGTTGGTCTCCCACCGAAGTATTGTCCAGGGACCGAACAGGCTTAGTTTCAGGTGGATGACCTCTTCTGAAATGCATGTGGTATGACCGTTTAGAGGTGTTTCTTCATGTTCACCAATAAAAAGAACCTAGGAGGCTTGTGTAGTGCCTTTCGTGAAAAAAGTAACTCACACACGTGCAGTGTTTAATGTTACACACAATATGACAGCTTCATGATGAAAAAGCAGTTTAAAAATGAAGAATTTATTTGGACAACAAGAACAAAAGAGGCAAACATGGGCAAAAAGCAAAGCAAACAAGTCCCAAAACAATTAAAAATAAAGAACGGAGCAAAAAGCCCACAAAACCAGAAAATCAAAAGAGGACAAAACTCACAACTCTAAACTCTAACAACACTTGATGACATTCTAAGGAAATCCGTCTCCAGTGCCAGAAGGTAAAGGTGGAGGGCAGTCCTCCAGAGATGACATCATTGTGGCTCCGCCTCTCCATTCACTGAATACATTTTTACTGCACAATACATAAATACAAAAACATAAATTGACATCTGTGGTGGGCTGGCGCCCTGCCCGGGGTTTGTTTCCTGCCTTGCGCCCTATGCTGGCTAGGATTGGCTCCAGCAGACCCCCGTGACCTTGTAGTTAGGATATAGCGGGTTGGATAATGGATGGATGGATAAATTAACATAACAATATTAACAGAAATTGCATAAAATATGAAAAATAATAACTCAAAAACAACAATAAGCAGGAACATACAAATAAGCCATGGAACAAAGCCTGGCTATAGATAGATAGATAGATAGATAGATAGATACTTTATTAATCCCAAGGGGAAATTCACAAAACACAGAAGAATGTAAACCACTTTTAACAACTTTAAAACACATGGGAACAAAAATTAAACATAACCAATGAAATTCTTGACCCTCAAAACCCCACAAATTACTCTCAAATAAATTCTAAAGCCCAAGGAACAGCTGAAAAAATGAAAAACAACAGCCTCATCATGACAGTCCTGACCTTCTCCTTACAACAACAACAACATTTATTTATATAGCACATTTTCATACAAACAGTAGCTCAAAGTGCTTTACATAATAAAGAATAGAAAAATAAAAGACACAATAAGAAAACAAAATAAATCAACATTAATTAACATCGAATAAGAGTAAGGTCCAATCGCCAGGGGGGACAGAAAAAACAAAAAAACTCCAGACGGCTGGAGAAAAAATAAAATCTGTAGGATTCCAGACCAAGAGACCGCCCAGTCCCCTCTGGGCATTCTACCTAACATAAATGAAACAGTCCTCTTTGGATTTAGGGTTCTCACGGAAGGGCTTGATGAAGATGGTCATGTAGACTTCTGGCTTTTAATCCATCCATCATTGTTGGAGCACCATGAAGCTTTGAGTAGGTGGAGGTGGCGCAGATGAATTGAACATATAGAGTATCAGGATTAAGTTAAATTAAGTTAAATTGAAGTTATAGAAAGGCCATGTTAAAGTAATGTGTTTTCAGCAGTTTTTTTAAAGCGCTCCACTGTATTAGCCTGGCGAATTCCTATTGGCAGGCTATTCCAGATTTTCCTTAATATGTACCTTGGCCACCTGTCATCATGGAAAGCTTGTAGCTTCTTGCTAGCCATTTCAGGCCTTTCTGTAACTCCCCCAGGTACCTGTCAGGTAGCTTCTAGCATTATAGGGGATCCAGACACTTTCTCTTAGTAGTAATGGAACTCCGCACTGTGGCATCACACCTGCCAGGGTTTACTGTCCCATATCAGTGCATGCCCTTCTACACTAATATGGCTTATTGCTCTTTCCATCTCCATCTGAAGCCCCATGCAGTGCTTTCCAGTATTACCACTGGAACGGTGCCCTTACCCCCTGGCACTCTTCAAAAGGCTGTCCTGTGATATCTGAGGAATATTGTGAAGATACACACTGCTGGAAAATCTGACAAGGGCAATAATGACTTTGTGAAATAAAAAATAGAAAGGAAGTATCCCACCATCCATCCATCCATTCAGCTTTTCGTGTGTTCATTCATTTTCTAAGTCTGTGTAATCCAAAATTATATGAATATTTATTGTGTCTGAAGCTATGAGAAGTACTTTGTGATATTGTTCATTACAAAAAGTACCGTATAAAATATACTGACTCAAGGACTGACTGCTCTTTTCTTGTCTTGCCTTCTGGACCTCTTGGTACACAGATGCGTATTTTATTTATTTATGGGTTTTTTTTGGCTTCTAACTTTCTTCAAAACTGTTGGACAGACAGACGAAATAGCTGAATCCCCCAAACTGCTGTAATTCAATCAAGGCACAGGCTGTGACATGGTAACCCTGCATCGCAGGAAGGAGCCGGACACCTCTGAAATACAAATACGCCTCTAACAGGCGCAACGGGACCTTTCTCATATCCCGCAGCTGATTTTTATAGAGATAACACAGATTTATTGCAGCCATTTCCAAATGTTTGTCTAAATAATTTTCATAGGGCGGCCAAGTGACATGTTACATTAAGAAAATTAATGGCTTAATGTCTGTAAGCGTTCATTTAAAGGGTAATGTGTATTCAGGTTGGAAGTTTTATTACCACGGATTTAAAGATTTGCTCTAGAAAGAGTAAATCAAAAAGAAAAAAAAAAAAAAGAAGAAGACGCAGAAATCTTGCTGTGGTTTCATCAAGAGTATAGGGTGTAAGGAAGTATTTACAAGGGAATGGGCCTGCTGTGCTGAAACTGTGTCAGTGGATCTGGAGACGAAATCCTCAAATTACCTCCTAGATTATTTAATAATAAATAAATCTGCCTCCGTGCTGAGCTTTAATGATGTGAGGCTATTAATGTAGAGAAATATTTGAATTTTCAGAAGTGTACATGGCGAATCAATTTGAATGCAATCAAGCCACTGATTCTGTTGTCATGCGGAGCAGATTGGCCACGATGGGTTCTGCTTGTTCATGTATGGTGCCCCTGTAGGGGGCACGGGGTACTTCAAAGCAGCAGGTTTCAGTGCAGCCAAGGCTATTCAAAAGGAGTCTATACAGTATATGGCCAAGGTTATTCACTCAGCAAGGCATCACCATGGGAAATGATACGAGGGAATGGCCTATCAATGGCCAAACTTAAACTGACACCCTTAATTGTAGTGGGGAGAGAAGCACACTGAGGTGGGGGAATGTTAAGCTCTATGGCTGCTCAGGAAGGAGAGACAATGAGAGTGAGCTTGGCATCCTTGGACAGAGACAGGAGTGTTCAACCAGCATGCTAGAGGACAGAAGGTCTAGCTTAGAGCATGGACCATGTGATTCAAGTTTCAAGGTAAACTCTATTTGTCATTTGAAAGCATAAAGCAGCGGGAAGCAGAACAAGATTGCAAGCCGGGCTCAATTATGTGTAAGAAGAGTCAACAAAAATAAACAAGAACAGTTGAGAGTTAAATTCATACAAACACACTACAACACAGCATAGTTCATCACATTAATTTAATCAACAATATTATGAAGATAAGTTATATATTGCACTCTTTTATCCGTCTGATCATTGTTTAAGAGTCTAATGGCTTGTGGGACTAAATGTTTAGGAAATCTGGTAGTTCTGCACTGTATACTTTGGTGCCACTTGCCAGAGAGCAGAAGGGTACTGTAAATGGTCTATTGCAACTGATGAGTGTGGTCTGTCATAACGTTCATGGCCCTGTTTTTGCTATGTTTGCTGTAGAGGACCTGCATGGGATGGTGAGATGATCTGATGACTTTCTAAGCCGCTCTCACCAATTTCTGAGACAGTACAGCCCTCATACCAGACAGAGACATGGATAGTCAATCCATTCTCTATGCTGCCTCCGTAGAAAGAGAAGAGGGTGGAAGGGTGGAGGTCAGCTCTCCTCATGTGTTGCAGTCACTTCTGTCCTCTCTTCACTAGGGAGGAGTTGTGTTGGGCCCAGGAGAGATCATTTGTCTTATCCACTCGCAGGGACTTTGTACTCCAGAATTACTTTATAGTGGAGCCATTGAAAAGTGAAGGTGAGTGACATGGTTCTTTCCAAAACTGACAGTGATCTCCTTTGTTTTATTGACATTTAAATTCAGGTTATTGGTCTTACAACAGTCCACTAGTTTTTTTGACCGCCTCTCTACAAGCCATGTCACCATCAACACTGATGAGGCTTATCACTGTTGTGTCATCTGCACACTTAATGATGAGGTTCACAACAGTCACGTTTGAGGAGTAGATCACTCAAGACACAGAAGTGGGGGAATCCAGTGCTAAGGTGTATTGTTTCCAACATGGACTGACTGGGGTGTGTCTGTCAGGAAATCTAATATCCAGTTGCGGATGGGTTGGGTTCCCAGGAGATCAAGTTTGTCTACCATGTGCTGAAGGATATTTGTGATGAATATGTAGCTGAAGTCTAATAATATCATCCACAAGTACACATCTTAACCCTCCAGATGTTAAAAGCTTAGGTGGAGTGCAGAGGCTATGGCGTCATTGCTGGGGTGGTTAGGATGGCAAGTAAACTGGAGGGAGAGTTTGGATGTTATGTTAGCCATGACTAGTTTCTCAAACTCCTTCATCATAATGGCGGTAGTCATTGAGGCATGCAACATTTGACTTCTTTGGTACTGGTCTGATACATGATGGACGACTTCCTGGTTTTGAGAGATGTTAAAGATGTCAGTGACTACGTATGCTAGTTGGTCAGCACATTCCCTGAGCACACAACCAGGTGTGTTTTTCGGCCCTGCTACCCTGTGGAGGGTCCTCCGACCATCAACAGGATTGAGATGGTCATCATGAAGAAGGGTGAATTTTCTTGCAGGTGTGTTGTTAGTCAGTTGAGATGGAGGCCATGGAGGAGCTCATGAGACCCTTTTTTAAAACAGAAGACTATTAATGTATCAACTTGAATTTAAGAGTTTTATTGTTAAATTTCTGGTTTTATATTACTTGCCATATTTTTTGAGCATGTTATGTTTTAGCCAGGCTTATATTTAATTTTCATTTTTTTACATTTTCCAGTACTGTTCATTTGTTATGAAGGTTTTTGTTAGTATTGTTCTGTTCATTTATCATGTAATCAATATGTTTAATCTATTATTGCTTATGTTAACTTTTAGGAATATTTATTGTCAATCTTTATAAATGTCATTATGTTCCCTATGTTTGTAGGACCACCCTGTCCATCACAGGACTGCCCCAAGGCTGAGCAGTGAGTCCCATTTGGCTCATTTGAAGTGTTCTGGAGGTAATATTGTAAGTAGCCTACGGTATTTTCATTGATTTGGATGGCTGGCTTTAACTTTTCTTACAGGTTGAGTTTTTGGGACGCTTTGTTTAGGATTGCCTTTTAGGCAACTCCATTTGTGCTTTTGAGATTTTCTTGAATTCTTTTTATTCTTCCTTTTTTTTTTTTTTATAAATATCCTCTTTTACAGTATAAAGTTCTTTTGGGACTTGCCTCTTTACCAGCCACAGTTTCCACTGTTGAGACATATTTTGAGATATTGAGGCTCTTGTGTTATTTTTTAACTTTAAAAGTCTATTCTCCATATTGAGGCCTATACAGGTCTAAAAGCATCCCATTTTCCTAGACAGTCAGACTGCCTGGAAGTGAGTCTTATCTGAGCAAGTTAGTAAGGAGTCCCACCCTGCTTTTTAGCCCTGTTTTGGAGGCCTTGCACCCTTTTGCCAATCTTGTGTGTGATTCTCAGCAAAGCCTCAGCAGAGCCACTCTGATTAGCAGTAATGCTCACACTTAAGCGTTATACATTTCCAGAATTTTTGTGTCAGATGTCAAGGTTTTTAATGGCATTTTGCAAGCATAATTCAAGCTTTTGTCCAGGCATTTTAACGGGTATTTTCTGCCATCTTTAAGCTTTTTCTAGTGTTTCACAAACATTTTTTAGGCATTTTTAAAGAAGCATTTTTCAAGGAAAATATGATTGATATCATTTCATTTTACCATTTTGAGGGTTGTGAAGTGAGAGTTTTATGACTTTAGTGCTGATTACAACAACAGCAATAACAACATATATTTATATAGCACATTTTCATACAAATAATGTAGCTCAAAACGCTTTACATGAAAAAGAAAAAAGGACAAAGTAAGAATTAAAATAAGAGAACACTAATTAACATAGAATAAGAGTAAGGTCCGATGACCAGGGAGGACTGAAAAAACAAAAAAAAACTCCAGACGGCTGGAGAAAAAATAAAATCTGCAGGAGTTCCAGGGCACAAGACCACCCAGCCCTCTCTAGGTATTCTACCTAACATAAATGATCAGTCCTGATTTTATTTAGGGTTCTCGTGGAAGGACTTGATGATGACGGTCATGTGGACTTCTGGCCTTTTAATCCATCAATGTAGGACATCACGGTGCTTTGATCAGCTGGTGGTGGCACAGATCGCCACCACAGAAAACCGGAAAAAGAACAGAAGAGAGAGTAGGGGTTAGTACAGATTTTGGAGCCACCATGAATAGTAATGATAATTAATTGAATATACAGAGCATCAGGATTAAACTAAAATGAAGTTATGAGAAAGCCATGTTAAAGTAATGTGTTTTCAGCAGTGTTTTAAAGTGCTCCACCGTATCAGCCTGGCGAATTCCTATTGTCAGGCTATTTCAGATTTTAGGTGCATAGCAGCAGAAGGCCGCCTCACCACTTCTTTTGAGTTTAGCTCTTGGAATTCTAAGCAGACACTCATTTGAAGATCTAAGGTTACGATTTGGAATGTGAAGTGTCAGACATTCCTATAGATAGATAGATAGATTGTTAATAAAGGTACTATATAATAGATAGATAGATAGATAGATAGATAGATAGATAGATAGATAGATAGATAGATAGATAGATAGATAGATAGATAGATACTTTATTAATCCCATGGGGAAATTCACATACTCCAGCAGTAGCATACTGATAAAAAACAATATTAAATTAAAGAGTGATAAAAATGCAGGTAAAACAGACAATAACTTTGTATAATGTTAACGTTTACCCCCCCGGGTGGAATTGAAGAGTCTCATAGTGTGGGAGAGGAATGATCTCCTCAGACTGCCAGTAAAGCAGGACGATGACAGCAGTCTGTTGCTGAAGCTGCTCCTCTGTCTGGAGATGATCCTGTTCAGTGGATGCAGTGGATTCTCCATGATTGACAGGAGCCTGCTCAGCGCCCATCACTCTGCCATGGATGTCAAACTGTCCAGCTCCGTGCCTACAATAGAGCCTGCCTTCCTCACCAGTTTGTCCAGGCGTGAGGCGTCCTTCTTCTTTATGCTGCCTCCCCAGCACACCACTGCGTAGAAGAGGACACTTGCCACAACCGTCTTATAGAACATCTGCAGCATTTTATTGGATATAAGATATATATGTTATACAGATATATATTTACAGTATATAAGATGGAGCAACATTATTTAAGACTTTGTAAACTATAAGCAGTATTTTAAAGTCGATTCTGAATGACACAGGTAACCAGTGTAGTGACATTATAACTGGAGAAATGTGCTTGGATTTTCTTTTCCTAGTTGGAATTCTATCAGCTGCATTCTGCACTAGTTGAAAACAATGTATGTCTCTTTTGGGTAGTCCTGAGAGGAGTGCGTTACAGTAATCTAGTCGACTGAAAATAAAAGCGTGAACTAATTTCTCAGCATCTTTCAATGATATAAGAGGTCTAACCTTTGCTATATTTCTTAAGTGGAAAAATGTTGTCCTAGTGATCTGATTAATATGTGATTTAAAATTCAGGTCAGAGTCAATAGTTACCCCTAAACTAGAGTGAAAGGGAAGGTCTACAGGACGGTAGTGAGACCAGTTATGTTATATGGGTTGGAAACGGTGGCACTGACCAGAAAGCAGGAGACAGAGCTGGAGGTGGCAGAGTTAAAGATGATAAGATTTGCTATGGGTGTGACAAGGATGGACAGGATTAGAAATGAGGACATTAGAGGGTCAGCTCAGGTTGGACAATTGGGAGACAAAGTCAGAGAGGCGAGATTACGTGGCTTTGGACATGTGCAGAGGAGAGATGCTGAATATATTGGGAAAAAGGTGTTAATGATAGAGCTGCCAGGCAAGAGGAAAAGAGGAAGGCCTAAGAGAAGGTTTATGGATGTGGTGAGAGAGGACATGCAGGTGATGGGTGTAAAAGAACAAGACGCAGAGGACAGAAAGATATGAAAGAAGATGATCCACTCTGGAAACCTCTAATGGGAGCAGCTGAAAGAAGAAGAAGGAAGAAGAAGACAGAACTGAAGAGCAGGTGTCATCAGCATGGTGGGTGCAGATGTTTTACAGCAAAGGGAGTCTAGCAGACAATTCTGGACACTCCATGAAAAGAGGCACCATCTTGAAAAATTCCAATATGACCCATGGGTGTCTACAGGCACATAAATACAGCGGTATGAGATAGAGTCTTTATGATATTAGTCTGCTTTCCCAGCCAGAGTACAATTATTATTATTAAATTGCATAGTACTGTCTAGCTATGAAGTTAGTTTAAAGTAATATAATAAAAAAGATTCCTGAATGCAAGCTCATCAGTACTTCTAGTATGCCATCCCGCTCAGGGTTTATTTGAACAAGAGCAATGTAACAAATCTGCTTCATATTGAAATAAACTCCAGCAGTGGATCTGTGTGCAACTCGTTTTCTTCTCCTAACATGGCCATATTTAAGATACAGTTCATCAGTGGGAAAGCACTAGGACTGTCTCCTTCAAAACATTGAGCATTGTGAGTGCGGATGCTGTTCTACTGCTAAGGGAGTCTACAGGACAATTCTGGATTCTCTGATATTACATACGAGTGTCTACAGGCACATATAAGTGCAATAATATGTAATAGTGTCTTTATGATATTTACAGAAGTTTATGCCCAATGAGCAAAAAAAAAAATTATGTTTTATTAAAAAAAATAGCCTACAGCTACAGGCATGCAAATGAGCCAATCATCTGGTGACAGCTGAGGAAGACATCAAGCGTGTGTAGCACGTGTAAGAGGCGAAAAGAGCTGAACAGACATTATAGGTACTGTAAATGCCATAATGGATGGATCGGCAATATTGAAGGAAATAATAGACTGGACTGGAGTACATTAGGTGTCAGTGTTCTCCTGGGCTGCTTCCTGTTTGCACACCCATAGGATTACTTGGGACATGTATGAAGGGGAGTCAAGCTACAGTTAGAAAATGGTATTTATTAGAAACTGATAATGTCATTTCTCAACGTAGTCTCCACCTTTCTCAATGCACTTGCACCACCCGCCTGGAAGTGCCTGGGTTCCAGCAGAATAAAAGGCTTTGTCTTGTCTACAAGACTACATTGAGAAATGATGTTATCAGTTTTGTTAAGGTTTGTTCCATTTTCTGATAAATCCCATTTTCTACTTTTAGCTTGACTCTCCCTCGTAGTTTGGGAATTCAGCCCTGGTGAAATTCTTGAGGGCCACAACGGAGCTCTGACTGAAAAGGACTTCACTACTCTATGGAGTGTGGCAGACAGCTGAGGCTCAGGACCGGGAGAGGAGCAGTATCTCCGCTGGAACACGAGAGGGAAGCCACCCTGGTGGGTGTCAGGGCCACTGGAACAGAGCTTGGAAGGGGGTGCCTGGACACTTGTTAAGCCCTGGATGAAGGAAGACCATCAACAAGCACCTGGAGCACATCCGGGTACAACATAAAAGGAGGCCCCCTCACTCCATTCAAGGAGTCGGAGTCAAGAGGCAGAGGACAGAGCTTGCAGGAGTGGAATGAAGGCGACAGGAAAGAGAGATAGGACTGAGAGAAAAGAAGAGAGGAGTGAACATTATTGTTGCTGGTTTGGGCCGTGTGTGTTGTACTAAGGACTGTGAAAAATAAACATGTATTTTGGGACTTGTGTGCCCTGGTGTCTGTCTGTGTCGAGGCTGATCTTCCACAGGAGCCTCAGCATTGCCTGGAGGTGCTTCCCGGTTGTCATCCTATGGCCTTGATGAAATGTAAAAGAAGCAAACATGGTGGAAGGTATGAAGGTCATTTACAGGGCAGAATCACACAAGTAATCAAAAAAGAATGTCATGTTATTTTTCTCTTAACTCAGACCAGGGTTGTATGGGGTGCTGGAGCCTATTCCATCTGGCATAGGGTGAAAGGCAGGAACAAAACCTGGTCAAGGCGCCAGTCCATTGCAGGACAAATACACACTCTAAACAGACACCAGGGCCAGTTTAGTGTCACCAATTCACCTAAGTCTTTGAACTGTGGGAGGAAACAGGAGCACTTGAGGGAAACCCACACGGACACGGGGAGAACATGCAAACTCCACACGGGGAGGACCCAGGACTTGAACCCTGGTCTCCTTACTGTGAGAAAGTAGTGCTACCACTGCACCACCATGCCACCCAATCAGAAAAGAATGTACTATGTGCAATTTAATAACAAAATCCTTTAAATAAGTTAGTCTGTTATTTGATATAGACATTTTGTGATCTGGTGGCGGAGCGTTCACACCTGGAGGCCCAGGTTGGAGGCTGATACATGGGGATGGATGTTAACTACTTCACAGCACATGAAGGACTCAACATATTTTCTTAACTGAGAAGTGACACATTGCTGTTATTCTGTTTTTAAACAAGTAGACATCCACAGTTGGGTACACTCATTAATACAAATTAGTCCAGAAATACTTGGGCAGAACATGTGCAACTCCTCTGCCTATATGCTAAAACATCTGTGTTAAGCCTGCTAAACTTCAGCTTCATTTAAACCTAAATGTGTGTCTATAACATTTGATCAGTTCTTGTCACTAGATGACTGAAGCAAGCGTGTGCTTAAACAACACTGGCATTGTTTTGCCTTTTCACATCAATGAACCACAGAAAGAGGCATTGACCTCCTCTAATAATGCTTCAGAAGCTGTATTTTATTAAATTTTTTTAGCAAGCATTTTACTAGGATTAACATTGATTTCAATGGAACCAGAGTCTGGCTGAAAAGCACTCGAAGACTGTTACATGCAAGTGACTTCTATTCCACTTGCTGCTAAAACACTTAGATGTGAATAGTAATAATAATCTATATATATATAATTCACTAAGGGCATGCAAGACACTGAGCGCAAGCAAGACAGAGGCCCGCCCGCCAACTCTAAGACCATGAGATACGCTCAACAGAGCCCCACCCGCCAACTGTAACCCTCCTACCGTGTCATGGGATACGCACGACAGAGCCCCACCCACCAACTCTAACCCTCCTACCGCGTCATGGGATACGCACGACAGAGCCACGTACGCCAACTGTAACCGTCCTCCTGAGTCCAGCGTCGCTCTCAAGGCACGCAACAACTCACCAAACACAGCCTCAGTCGCTTTCGTCTGTGCAAATGTCTACATGCACCTCTGAGCCACGTTGACTTTATACCACACGCAAGACAGAGAGCCACGATCACCAACTCACAGAGCCCTGCCCGCCAAATCTAACTAAGGGCAAGCAAGACAGAGAGCGCACACAAGACAGAGAGCCCCGCCCACCAACCCATAGACCATGGGATACGCACACATTTAGTGTATAAATGGATATAAATAATTTCATGTAAACGATTCAGAAAAATCTGTTGTATGTAAACAATACTGTTTAAAACGTTTTTTCATCAGAAAACCCGGTTTCTACGTCTACCTGTATTAGTTTAAATGCCACTTTTACCACTCGCAATAGGGTGGACGCGCTGACTTGTTAACTGGGCAACACAGTAAATGCGGCGTCTATCTATATATGTCTATGTTTTCGGTATCCTGCTGCAGGAAGGTACTCTCTCGACCATTGGCATTGGTTTCGCTCCTTGCTATTTTCGTTTTACTGCGATGGTGGTTTCCTAAGCCTTTGTTATACTGAATTCCTTTCTCACTATTTTCCGTTCCTATTCTTACACCACCGTATGCTACGGCGGGCTTCGGCTAGTCATAAGTAATACATTAGTGTTGTTGAAAAGAATGGCAAATAACTTTACAAGGTTTAGGAGCGTTCTGGTCTAACACTAGAAAAATGCTTAGGCATGAATGGGCCCAAAGAGATCCACATATGTTGAACTGATGGGTACTGACAGCTAGAAAGCAGTTAACCCTCCTAAGGAAAAAAGATGGAAAAATTAAACCATTTATCAGACCAAACTTATGCCATCTTTTTAGTGAGGCCTTGTAATATAATAGCAAATATATATATAGCACACTACCAGTGAAATGTTTGGACAAACCCAGAGATGTTCATGATTTTGATAGAAATTAATACCTATAAATTGATTTTAAAATACAGTAAAGAGAGTACTAGTGATGCTAAAGACCATTACTGCTTGACACGACTGATTTTTAATTAATTATCCACATATGGTTCAGGAGTCATTGCTTCAGTGTCCTAAGGGTCAAATTCCTCAGCATATCTTTAATTAGTCAAGTATAAATGTCAATGGGTTATTAGAGAAACCTTAGGAATTGCATTAGCACAGCTTGAACCTGTTATTCTGTTCACTTGAGTTGCAAGGTACTTTAGGGTTGCATTCCTAACTTTCAGTTCTGGGTTCAAAAATGACTAAAATGCAACCGCTTTCTTGAGAAACATGGCAGTCTATTGTGTTTTTTTGGGGTTTTTTTGCAGAACGAAGGCTATTCCTTGTGAAAGACTGCCAAGAATCTGAAGATTTCATACATATTACTGTCTTAAGAGAAGAGGCCACACTGGCTGTAACCAGGACAAAAAAAGAAGGAGAAGGCCCAGATAGACAACTGCATAAGAAGATAAGGACATCAGAGTGCGTAGTGTGAGAAACAAATGGCTTACAGGTCCTCAGTTGACTTCTTCCTCAATACACAACAAATACCAGTGTCATCTGCAAATGGCTCTAGGATGCCGACCATAACACACTTTTCCATGCCATCTTTTTTCCAATGTCCAAACGTTTTCTTTTTTTTTTTTTTTTTTTTTGCCAGTTTCACATATGGCTTTTTTTTTGAGACTGCGCCTCAAAAGTCAGCATGCCAGAGTCGTCTTGTCACTGATTTATAAAAGTAGGCTTGACCAGGACAGAAACTGTGGACACTGACACTTGTCTCCCTGCTATAACTGAGAGGTAAAACACCTATTAAATATTACACAGATGGTACCTGCACATCTCAGTGTAATTAAAATGGTACCTGAGGATGAAAAGGCAATGGGGAGACTTTCACACATCATACTGAAGTCTCCCAGTACAGTAGATAGCAGCCGGAAGGCCTGTTGAAGTATAATCGACACCCATGACGATGTGATGTGTCTTTAAGGAAGAACTGGGGGTCTAGAATTGCAGGAGTACCTGGAGGACTGTAGCCTAAAGAACTTCCTTGCTCATCCATGACCACGGAGGTGATTCCCTGGAATTAGTCCTAAGGCAAAGCTTACAAGTCCCTTCCTGCCTTTAGGCTATTAAGTGTTTCACATAACTCCAGTTCTTAAATCCTTACATTGGCTCCCAGTTTAGTTCAGAGCAGATTTCAAAATCCTCCTTTTAAAATGCAAATCATTAAATGGCCAAGGTCCGGCTTACTTGTCTGAACTTTTAATGTCTTACAAACCAGAGTGCACATTAAGATCTCAAGATGTTGGTCTGCTTAGGATTCCAAGAATTAATAAAATAACAGTGGGAGGTCGAGCTTTTAGTTACAGGGCCCCTAAACTGTGGAGTAGTCTGCCTGCTGCTATAAGAGATGCCCCTTCGGTCTCAACCTTTAAATCCTGGCTGAGGACTCACTACTTCAGTTTAGCATATCCTGACTAGAGCTGCTGATTAAGTTACTGAAGAAGTAACATGATAGTTATAATTTGTTACTAACCCTCACCTATTCTGTTTCTCTTCTCGGTACTCACCTGCCAAGTTGTTTTGCCTGCCTAAGGTAAAGTCTTCCCTGGTGAAGAATCGCAGGAATCGTGGGAAAGAGGGGTCCTTTCATCAGATTAGCGCTATTTCAACTGTGGAATGGCCAAATGGGGGAGGCAGCTTGATAGATGAGGTCTCCAGGACTCTAAACAAATCCAAATCATATTATGTGATATCATCTACTGTTAAATTCTGCTCCGTACTTGTTTCTTTTTATATTGTATTGAGGGTTTGTTCTGTTCTGTGTATTGTATTGTATTGACCCCCTTCTTTTTGACAACCACTGCACGCCCAGACTAACTGGAAAGGGGTCTCTCTCTGAATTGCCTTTCCTAAGGTTTCTTCCATTTTTCCCTATAAGGAGTTTTTTTCTTGTCTTATTAGAGAGTCAAGGCTTGGGGGCTGTCAAGAGGAAGGGCCTGTTAAAGCCCATTGCGGCACTTCTTGTGTGATTTTGGGCTATACAAAAATAAATTGTATTGTACTGTATTGTTAGGAAAGCGTTCATTTCCCAGTAAATAGTGAATCTAATGGTCACCCTTTCTTTTAGTCAGGGGAATCATTTTTGTTTAGTAATTCCCAACTAGCATTAAGATTTATTATTATTTTTTAATTATTATTACCCTGTTGTCTCTTCTTTCATTCCCTTTCCTTGTATTATCTATCTGTCTATTATGTATTTCTTACTAAACTGTCCTTTTATTCAGGTTTGGTTTCAATAGTCTATTATGGGTATAGGGGCAACTCACAAGTGTCCTTATGGTCCTGGCATTTTATTTGTTGTTAGGCTCTGCCTTTGATACCCCCGACTAGTTTGTCTGCTTGCATTCTTACCTCTGGCCTGTCTTTTTTGATTTCTGAGTACGGGTTATGGATTCCAATAAAAGATCATTTCCTGCTCTTTTCAGTGGCTTCTGTTCTGCCTGCTTGTCCAGGTCAAGGCTCCTATGCTTGCCATGCTGGCAGTCCTGTTGCATAGATAATCCAGCAGGTAAGTTGTCACGAAGGGGCCACAATGTGTGCCCTTGCAGTAACACGATCAGACGTGGGTGGGTGGCACTTGCTTCTAAAATCAATGCTGTCTGTGCAGCTTTCTGACCATTTAGGCACACTGAATGCCAGCTCTATTGATGTTGTAAACCATAAGGACAAATACATAACAAAAAGAAAAGAATAGCCCAATTCCGGTATAAATGGAAAAACAAGAAATGTGTTACTTTTTGATAATCCTAATCAAAATATAATGTTCATGGATGTCAAGCTGGTGCAGTAGTAGTGGTGCTGCTGATTTGTATTGAACCAAGTCTTGTAAAATTTGACTTATTAGTATGAAATGTTATTTGTTATTAAAATCAATAAAATCAAAAAAAAAAGAAGTAATGCTGCTGCCTTGCAGTAAGAAGACCAGGGTTTATGTCCGAGGTCCCGCCTTTGTGAAGTCTGCATGTTCTCCTTGTGTCAATGTGGTTTTCTGCAAGTGCTATGATTTCCTTCCGCAGTGCAAAGACATGGAGGTGAGGTGAGTTGGCAATGTTAAATAAGCCCTAGTATGTGTTTGATGTGTGTGTGTGTGTTTGTTTGAACCTTGATGGACTGACATCCTGTGCAGGGTTTGTTCCTGCCTTGCATCCTATGATAGGCTCCAGCAGCACCCCATACCCCCCAAGCCAGTGACATTGGTCTCGATTAAGTGGGTTAGAAAATAACATGACATAATGTCCATACCCAATAAATCCTTTTATATTTACCTCACAACTTTGTCTAAGGTGAGTTATAACATTTGAGATACAACTGGTTACATTTCTTTTGTTTTTCTCAATTGGAGCTCAGGCAGGTGAAGGGACTTGCTAACAGTCACGTGGTGTCAGTAGTGGGATTTGAACCCACAACCTCAAAGCTTTAACACCACGTCACTCTGTTATACTTCTACTCTACTCCTGCGAGTTTATTGCATTCGATTTTTAGTTCATCTCACTTATTGAAATATCTGCAGGGCGTGTTGGAGGCTGTAGCCGAGCAACAATTTCCTAATGCAATAAGGACTTTGTTTTTTTGTTCATTTCTGATACGATCCAAAAGCTTATCTCCCCCTGCCATTTTGCTGTGCCCCAGTTTTCTATACTTACTGCTTAAATTCCCAAACCAACATTGATTGCTCCACTGAGGAACATATTACAGCAATCTAGTATTATTAGATTTGGTTTCCATTTTTTTTATTTGTTTCTCATTATTAGCAGCAGAAAGTAATTACTGAGCCTGCATGTTTGCATTTTTGTGATGCCTATCCTGCCATCAATCCCCTGAATCTGTTTTCTCTAGAAAAGACTCATGGGCAGCTGGAGCTTATCTTGACTGTGGTGAGCACAAGGCAGGACCAGCCTAAGATGGACGTTAGTTACACACACTGACCGGTTTAGAGGCTACTAGCATGTGTGTCTTAGGAACATAACTTGAATACTATGTTCTATTACTAGTAATAATAAAGATGAAAAGGAAAATTAATAGATGCTTTGGTAACTATTATTGTTATTACAATTATGATTCTTATTTTTATTTACTCGGTTAACCATATGTCCATTTTCTAATCCCTCTTTTTCCAAGTCCCAGTTTTAAAGAGCTAGTGCTTATCCTGCTACTTGTTTATTCATTTCTGCTGTTCCTGCCTTAAACCTTGACATTACTAGGATAGACCCAGACTACACCATGAACTGGTTTAAGCAAGTTTAAAAATGCTATGTTATGTAATTATTATACTAATACTAATTTAATTATTACCATTTTATTAGTAACACTGTGATTCTAATTTGGCCTTAGCAGGTTCAGAACGTGCATGGATGGATGGATTATTATCATTCATTATAGGTGGAGTGAGGCTGAGGATCTGCACTGATATTTGGAAGGTTGGAGGTTCAAATCCCCTTAACTGTCAGAAGAGATCCTACTCCATTGGGCCCTTAACCTGAAAATTGCTCCAGGGGTGCTGTACAATGGCTGACCCTGCACTCTGACCTCCAAAGGTTATGCAAGAAGACAATTTCACTTTGGGGAATTAACACAGTGTACCAAATACCAAAATCTCTCAATGCATTATTATCCATTTTCTCCAGTATAGACTCAAGTGGCTGTACAGACTTAGGTGTATACAAAGTAGCAAGCAACTCTGAATGGGATACAACTAATAAAAATATTAATAACTGTAACAGTATGGCTGCATGGTGGTGCTACATCTCAGTTCCTGGGTCTTGGGATCAAAAGCTCTATCTGGTCTTTGTCTGAGTGGAATCTGCAAGTTTCCTGATGTCTGGGACTCCAGAATTATGCTTGTTAAATTGACCCCATGTGATTGAGCATGTGTGTGACTGTGTGTGCGAGAGTGAGCCCTGCAGCAAACCTGCACCACACTCACGACTGCCTTATGTCCGAATCCACCAGGATAGGCTCTGTCCCCCATGCCAAATATCAATAGAATTAAGCAGGTTTGAGAATACTGTGTTAAATAAGTTATATTTATAAAAATAATTTCTTAAATATATTATCTATACAAGATTACCATTATTACTGTTGGTGGTATTATCTTTATTATTATTAGCTTGGCGGTGCAGTGGTTAGCACAGCAGCCACACAGCTCCAGAGTCCAGAGTGTTTGCCAGTTTGCATGTACTGCCCATCTCTTTAAGGCTGGTTGTTTTTATCAATACATCCCAAAGTAATGTTGTTTGGCTTATTTAGTCATTTAAAACTGGCTACATATGAGTGAGTGCATGCATTTGTGTGAATGTGCCTTGTGAGGAAATGGTGTCCCAGTAACTGGTGGTTTGTGTCAACATCTGGCCCCCCCATTGACCTGAACTGGGTTAGTAGTTTAAAACTTGGAATAATGTATGATAAAAAAAAGTACTGGGCAGCACGGTGGTGCAGTGGGTATCGCTGCTGCCTTGCAGTCAGGAGACCCGAGTTTGCTTTCCGTGGAGTTTGCATGTTCTCCCCGTGTCTGCGTGGGTTTTCTCCGGTACTCCGGTTTCCTGCCACAGTCCAAAGACATGCGGGTTAGGTGCATTGGTGATTCTAAATTGTCCCTGGTGTGTGCTTGGTGTGTGTGTGTGTGTGTGTGCCCTGCAGTGGGTTTGTTTCCTGCCTTGCACCCTGTGTTGGCTGGGATTGGCTCCAGCAGACGCCCGTGACCCTGTAGTTAGGATATAGCAGGTTGGATAATGGATGGATGGATGGATGGAAAAAAAAGTACTGCTACTAATACTACAAATAATCAACCTTAATAAAAAGCTAGCGTCTTTGTGTCTGTGTGTGTCTGTCTGGTTGCTACATCTCTGTCTTTCTAAAAGATGAAGTATCGCAAATCCTTGTAGTAATAAAATGCATTACATTTGACATCCCAATAGTTGGTACATCACAAACATTTGTAGTAAGGCAGTTTATTACTACATGTATTTGAAAATACATTCTAAAAGATGGTGCTCTGCAAACATTAACCCTGAGGTCTAGGTTAATTATTTAGATTTCAACCCGGCTAAGACAAGTAGTAATAAATTAGATTACTGGGCAATAATGATTTTTCCCCTTGAAAACTTGTGAGTGTATTCTTATGGATTATGTATCATAAAATACCCCTTCCTGTCTTGTGCTGTTTTATCCCAGTTGCCTATTTTTATAATTTCCCCTCTCATATTTTAAGTATACTAATATATTTTCCAAAAAGTAAGCTGTTTTTTTAAGTCCAGGCATAACTTTGGCTTTTGAACATGACCCACAACGATGGTATCTTTTTATATATTTGTCACTATTAAGTCTGAAAGCAGTCGTGTTACACAATGGCAATGTCCACCCTTCAATACCCATTGGTTATGTAGTACACTTGAGAAAAAAAAAACAAAACTATGAAAACATGGAACCGATTTTGACACATTGTGAACGCTGGCCCGGACACAGACAGGCGGACAACATAGTTTCACCCAACACACCGTTTATTTACAATATTTACAAAGTCTACCGTGCTCACAAACCCCAGTGCCTCTTGCACCGATCCCCCAATGTCCAGGCCACACAGTCCTGTGCCTCTCTTTCTCCTGGCCTCCTCCAGTCCTCACTCCAGCTCCATCGTCTTTCCTCCCGACTCTCGCCACGACTGCTGGGACGCGGCCCCTTTTATGGGAACCCGGATGGGCTCCAGCTGCTTCCCGGCACTCCTCCGCAGACACGACCTTGTGTGGCGGAAGTGCCAGCTGTGCACCCGGAAGCCGTCCGGGTGTCTCCTGTCGTCTTCCCCCCAGCTCTTCCTGGTGTGGCGGAAGTGCTGGGCTCCAGGGCTGTTCAGGCAGCAGGGCGCCGCCTGGCGGTGGCCACGGGCCCTTACAGGGCTGGGCTTCCATGCCCCTTACCCGAGTACCTGAGGCCACCAACATAACCAGGGCGGACACCCCCTCGTGGTCTGGTGGAAATAAAGGCCCTCCTCAGGTCCTCCTGGGCGTCCCGGCCGGGCTCCTGCCTCGGCCGGATGTGGCAGATGTTCATCTGGAAGTGCGGTGCCGGCTGACGGTGACCACGGGCCTCTTTCAGGGCTGGGCTTCCATGCCCTCTACCCGAGGTCACCAGCGTAACCAGGACGGATGCCCCCTCGCGGTCTGGAGGAGGTACAAGCCCTCCTCTGGTCCTCCTGGTCGTCCCGGCCGGGTGCCACAACATATACATTACAACCGCTCCAATGAACATCCGTGAAGATCTAAAAGTAGTGGCACTGCAGCTCGGATATTCAGAGTATTGCAAATTGGAGAGCTGGGCTAAAAGTCTCAACACATTAAAAAGCTGCAGGTGGACAGCTGGGGTGTTTTTGTTCTTATATACCCCAAAAATTAGTTCTCTGTATTCCTTTCTCATTTTATCAATAAAAATGTGATCACACAAAAAAGAACTGGCCCCTCCATAAGCATTTAGTTACAGGGCAGAAAAGTGTCTACACAATAAAAGATATTCTTGCCTCTTCTTCTTATAAAACTAAAAAACACTTCACAAAAGCGATGAATAAATAAGGAGGAGATTTTCAATATCTGAGACAGATGTCTCAATGAATAACAGCTGCCAAGATTAAGGAAGGCATTTTGTTGGTCAACAGTTACAGGCAGTTTGAAGATCTGCTGGTCGTTCTTAAGGAAATTGCATGGAAGGAATTCAAGAACGTTGTTGAGAATTCTTCTGGCAACTCCAGAGAACCAAACTCCATCCAGTGGGTTGACTACAGGCTTCAAGTATACAAAATCATGAAGTGCAACATGTCAATCAAGATTAATTTTCTGCATTCACATTTGGACTTCTTCCTGCTAATCTTGGAGAAGTCGGTGATGAACATGACATAAGATTTCACCAGAACATTGCAAAAGCTCTATGAGGGCAAAGTGCAATCCATCAATGTTGGACAACTATTGTTGGACACTGAGGCAAGAAGCATAAGACACTGAGTAGAAATGAAAAGCAGTAGTATCGAACTAATGCAATGTGTCAGCATCATTAAGCGATTAAACACACTAAATGCAAGTTACTTTCATTTTTCTCCAAATTCCTCTGTGATACAGTAAATCTTAAATTATATTTGTGTTCAGCTTGAAGCTGTCTATCATAATCACCATAAATTTTCAGGAAGCAAAACTTTTGAAAATATTTGTTGTCCAGTTTAATAATAACTAGCAAAACACCTGCACTTCGCAGTGGCGAAGTACTGCCTTAAAATTTTTATTAAGAAGAAAATTAAACCTTTTTAAACTGAGGGAAAATATACCAATAACTATTTGTTAAGGATTTCTTTGTATGCCACGTTGTCAGTTTGGCCCTCCAGTTATAATATGACCAAGCTGTGCGCTGAGCTTACTCTTGAGCATGTAACGTACAGTTGGCCATGTGAAAAGCAGTCTTGCCTGAAATCTCACAGCTTGGATTGCTGCTGTCATAATCGGTTTGAGTTTCATGGTTTGTTTCAATTACGACAGTATTTGTAGGACTTGTGTTGAAGAGACATTCGGTATCTGTCAAGTGTTGTAAGCATACAACCAGTTTCATCGATAAAATCACATCCAGCTTTTGAGAGTTTAAACATTCATAAACATCAAAGTGTCCACTACTGAAATCGTCACCTGTGAATCTAAGATGTTTAAGAGGCATTGGCTGTTGTCGAAAGGTGTAAAATATTTGGCCATTTCGGTACACTTGAAAACGACAACTGAACAATTCAGCAGCAGCCATCAACTCACATGCAGAACCATAGGTGAAGGGCTTAAGCATTTCACTCTTATAGTGCTCCTGTGTAGTTTAATTATCTCCTGTACCGTCATCAGTCCACACCTTGAACCTGTCCCAGTCATTCAATACATAAGACACAATGTTCCTCCGGATATCAAGAGTGAGCCTGGTATGGCCGTGCAATATGTAACACAGAGAATGGAAAAGGCAGGTGCCATCTCCGGGCATGGAAACCACTTGGTAAGTGACAGTTCTTTGATTGATGGTGATCACCTCGATAGACATGTTAATAGGGGTATGGTTGGAACAATAAAGGAAATGGGTACCTGAACAATGTAAAGGAAGTCTAAAATACCTACACAATAACTATAATCGGAATAAACGAACAATGAAACAGCGGAGAAGCCGGGGATTAAATAAAAAGGCTGCAGTTATCAGCAGGGAGACGTGAATCCCGTGGCGAAGCAAGGAAGGGAATGTAGAGACTGGAGCAACGGACGGCCTTATATAGGCAGGCAGCCAACAACGTGGAGGCGTTGGGATGGGGGACCCAATGCCGCCTCACACGGTGACCGAGCTGCAGGCTATGGACGTATATATGTACGTAAGTAGGATTCAGTTAGCGTTGGGAACCTGCATACCAAATTTCTTGAAGATGGGCCCATAAGTAACAAGGATCATTGGAAAGTTCAATATGGTGGCTGACAGTGGCGTCATACCACCGAAATAAGTACGTACATTGGTTTCGGTTAGCGCAGGGAAGCCGCCTACCAAATTTCATGAAGATGGAGCCATAAATAAGAAAATTCAACATGGCAAACGTTGTCGACTGTTATGACCGTTACGTATAGAATTTCGAAATGAAACCTGCTTAACTTTTGTAAGTAAGCTGTAAGGAATGAGCCTGCCAAATTTCAGCCTTCTACCTACACAGGAAGTTGGAGAATTAGTGACATTGGAAAGTTCAATATGGCGGCCAACAGTGGCATCATACCACTGAAATAAGTACGTACATCGGTTTCAGTTAACGCAGGGAAGCTGCCTACCAAATTTCGTGAAGATGGGGCCATAAATAAGAAAGTTCAGCATGGCAGACGTTGTCGACCGTTAAGTGATGAGTGAGTGAGTGAGTGAGTGAGTCAGTCTGTCAGTCAGTGAGGGCTTTGCCTTTTATTAGTATAGATAATAATAATGATAATATTTCGTTACTGAATTCTTTTGCCAAAATGGCTTAGCTCATCAATGATGGTGTTCAATGAGAAAAAATAAAAATGGAAACCAGCTTGTTTATAATTATAAGTTGCAGCAATAATTTCCATCAACATTAATCCTGTTGCTTTACAAAATCCATCATATTTGTAAAGTTCTGCATGATTGCATAGAAAATGTAGTCATTTTTTTTAAATTCCACCATCCATGTCCATTCATGTTCATGCCAGCAGCAGTTCAGAGCCCGTGAACCAACATTTATTTTCTATTGTTGACCAAATGGATTTCCCATCCATCCATTCCATTTTCTGGATTCACTTTCTCAGTTACAGGACTGAGTACAAGGCAGAAATGAGCCAGGGAAGTGATGCCAGTCCTTTATGTGACCAGCTCCAACACTGACTAACGCTGCGGTAATGTAGCATCCACAGTAAAGCTAATGGGCACATCTTCAAGACGGGGACAGAAACTGGAGTGCCCACCCTCACACGGGACTGACATGTAAGGTCCATTCAGGCAATGACCAGGCTGGTGGATTCCTGGAGCAGTGAGACAGCAGTGCTTTGCCACTCTGTATGGGACATTGCCACATTAGTAATGGAATGCAATCACTGCAGTCTGGAAATAATAAACGTAGATTTCATTATTTCTTCATGGAATCTCATTAACACTTTGCCGTGTTGTATTTACTTCTACTGGATTTACACTAGATGTGACATAGCTTTGTAAATCCACACACACAGAAGTAATGTGTCCATCGGGTCACATGTACTGTACCCCCATACTGCCTGTCTATTGGGGAGCACATTTCAACTTCTCACTCTCAGTCACAACCATCACCCACCCAACTCCAAGAAAAACACATTCCTCAGACGCACTTTAATCCCAGCTCTTGCCCTGTGCACCTGTGCCAAGGTGACAATCCCAAGCTTAAATACCACAAACCCAGCCAAGCCTTCAGATGAAAGGCCCAGATGGCACAGACCTGGTGTGTGTAAGCCCTGCCGTCTAGACTGTGCCAGCTTCAGGTTCTTTCCCCCAGTCTCGTGCTGTGCTCACCTCGGTTTGGGGCTGCTTATCCTCTTGACCTTTTGTCTAGGAAAGCGTGATAATATGATTAGTGGGAGTAACTGGACACTGCTTTCGATCAGTGGACCCCTGGACACATCTGTCAAAAAAAAAGCGTGATTTGTATTCTTAAGAGAAAACCTATGACCTCTCTAAAAAAGTCTCCCCAGTTGGAGGACAAATGATCCAAAATGTTTTGCATCAGAGTGAAAGAAGAGTAGACGAGGTGCTCTGTAAATGCAGGCTTGTTGATTTAGCAAGATGATTTGTTAGAGAGGGAGAAAGCATGACTGCTTGGGACCCCGTAAATGGGAAATGAAAGGGTTTCTTAGAGAGTGCCAGTCACAAGGGATCAATTCAGTTCAGTGCAGACCAGGGTGGCACAGTGGTTCGCACAGATGTCTTACAGCTCCAGCGTCCTGAGTTCCAGTCTCAACCCAGTTATTATCTGTATGGAGATGGTGTGTCCCCCATGTTCATGTGGGCTTTTCTTCAGGAGCTCTGGTTTTTATCCCAGTCAGGTTTGGTGCATTGGTTACTCTTAATTCTCCTCTTATGAATAAATTAGCAACTGTTCCTATAAGGTGATGTTTCCTGCCTTGTGCCCAGTGACGCTGGAATAGACTCCAGCTCCCGAAAACTTTGATCTTGGAATAAGCAGGTACACAAGTGGATGTATCATGGAGAGTCTTCCATTCTTTCAGGTTCTCCCAAGATTATGCGTTCTTCATACTACATTGCAGCAATATCCAAAATGACATGAGATACGGCTCATCACGTCAGACCTCAGCTACCGAGAGAAATGTTTACACTTTAGAATAACATGGGGGGCGTTTTGGTTTTTAATTTTTCTGGTGAACAATTTTGTCGGCATATATAAAGGCATGTGGGTGTTAAATTAGATGAGCTCTTGAGGAAAATGGTAAGGTCCAGGCGTAAATTTATACTTCGTCAATGTGTGTAGCTGCCAGGTAGTTTAATCTTTGAATGCTGGATTCTGACTTTAAGAAATACTCTGTCCAAAAATGATACTATTATATGTTAGCTTGGAATGATATCTAAGAAAAAAAAATAATCTTATGTTTTCATGCAGAATAAACATACTAAAATTTCTGATAAAATATAAGTATATGGGGACAAACCTTGGGCAAAATCAAACAGTATCAAAACATCCACAAAGAAAAATCTCACATTACTTGTGTCGCGTAATCCACACATCATATCGTCCAGTCGTATGCTCAGAATGTTCCGGACACAAAATATTACAAAATATTGCTAAATCAGCCACTTTCGGAAAATGCTCTTGTAAACAAAAAAGGAACATGTTCAAACGTGAACAAGCATTTAAATTGAAGACCTGCTTACACATTGGCTAACACTGACGTCAGCAAAAAGTTAGCACTGAGGAAGCCTGTAAAACTAAAGATAATTCTTTCGGCTGCTCCTGTTAGGGGTTTCCACAGTGGATCATCTTCTTCCATATCTTTCTGTCACACCCATCACCTGCATGTCCTCTCTCACCACATCCATGAACCTCCTCTTAGGCCTTCCTCTTTTCCTCTTCCCTGGCAGCTCCATCCTTAACATCCTTCTCCCAGTATACCCAGCATCTCTCCTCTGCACATGTCCAAACCAACACAATCTCGCCTCTCTGACTTTGTCTCCCAACTGTCCAACCTGAGCTGACCCTCTAATGTCCTCATTTCTAATCCTGTCCATCCTCGTCACACCCAATGCAAACCTTAGCATCTTTAACTCTGCCAATGCAAGCAGAATGTCAATCCACCCATGCAGTTTCACAGACTGTTGCTAAATAATCCCAAGGTACTCCAGTTGTGGATATGAATATAAAGGGGTCTACAATTTGACTTCAATCAAGTTTGAGAATGTTCCATTTTCATTTACAAGGGCAGTTTCCGGAAGTGGCTTATCTATCTTAATAAAAAGATGAGTCTGTAATGTTAACAAGTTGCTATGTCTCTGTCATTCTAACAGGTGGTGCATCACAAACATTAACACTGCATTTTATGAATCCCATACAAATGGCATATGACAGAGACATACGCAGTGAATGTTGCACTGCAAACATCAGCGCTGAGGTCTATATTGTTAACTTACTGTAGATTTCAGCCCGTGTTAGATGGGTAGCACAGCTAGCGTAACGATATTTTAGTAAACACACATGCTTCTGGGGCATTGCCCACATATGAATGGATGACCAGACTTGTGGATTATGCGCTGTGAGATTTTTTCATGGTTTCATTGTTGTTTTGGTACTGTTTGCTGTTTGTTAATAGTCCGCTGCTGAGGCCTTCATTTTAACTGACTTATTATTTAACTTAGCCTTGTTTCGCTTAATTAAACAATAATGGGATGCAGTGTGAGCCAAAAGACAACCAGTGTCAGACCGAGTTTCATTTTCACTCAAACCAACTTCTTAATTAGAAGTCAAATGTGATTGTTAACGAAACAGGTTATTTAATTCTCTAGCTTGCCATAGCTCTTACTCTGCCACACCAGGCATTTCCAAAAGCATCCATAATACTTTTCTGATAGCACTATCAAAATGTTTTATGGTCCATAGTAGATCAATATTTTTTCAGACCTTCACATTTTTCCTTTTCCAGTGTTTTATCGAAGCAAAAATTGCATGATGGATGGACAGATGTAAAAAGGATCAAGTTAGATGGGCGTCAGTAAATGGCCACTAATTGAGAAAGGGCCTGCAATGAAAACTTGCAGCTACAGAGGGACACATTTTTGAAAGTTTAATTAAAAATAAAGCACTGAAATATCACATGGACACAAGTACTCAGGCCCTTTACTGTGACAGGTGAGATTTGGCTCAGGCGCATCCCATTCTAATAATCATTTAATGATTCCACAGCTACATTGCAGTCCACTTGTGGTTGATTGGGCACGATAAGGAGAGGCACAGCCATCCATAGAAGGTCCCACACCTGAGCAAAGGAACTGCCTGCGGAGCCTTGGCCTCCATAATTCTTAAAATGAAGAAGTCTGGAACAATGACAGCTCTTACTAGAGTCGGCCACATGGCCAAACTGAGCAATCATGGGGAGAAGAGCCCTGGTAAGAAAGGTAGGCGCACTGGCTGAGATCCAGAGAACCTATGTGGAGATGGGCGAAACTTCAGGTCAGCCACCTCTACAACACTTCATTGATCTGGTCTTTATGGCAGACTGGTCAGCAGACACACAGAAGCTCTCTTGGAGTTTGCAGAAAGGCACCTAAAGGATTCAAAGACTTTTAGAAACAAATTGTTTTGTTTGATGAAACTGAGATTGAACTGTGAGGCATCAATACTAAGTGTCATGACTGGAGAAAACCAGGCACCACTCATCATCTGCACAATGCCATCCCAACACTGTAGCATGGTGGTGGCAGCATCATGGTGTGGGGTTGTTTTTCAATGGCAGGCACTGGGAGATAAGATGTGGTTGAGGGAAAGCTGAAATGAGCAAAGTACAGAAATATCCTTAGTGAATACCTGCTTCAGAGCACACTGCTGGACCAAAGGTTCAACTCCGAGGAGGGCAATGACCCTAAGGACAAAAACAAGCACAATACAGAAGGGGTATAGAGACAACTCAAGGAGTGTCCTTGTGTGGTCAAGCCAGAGCCTGGACTTCAACCTAATTAACAATCCCTGGAGAGAACTGGAAAGATGGCCTCTATCCGACCTGACAGAGCTTGAGAGGAATCACAGAAGAGAAAAATGGCAAAAAATCTCTAAATCCAGGGGCCTCATGCATAACGCCGTGCGTAGAATTCGACTATAACATGACATAAGCACAAAAGGCCGAAATGTGCTTACGCACAGAAACATTCAGATACAGGAATCTGTGCGTACTCCAACATCCACGTTGTTCCGCTACATAAATCCCGATCAGCGTGAAAAGTAACACTCGTGCACGCGCTTCATGTAACGCCCCAATTCCTCCCAGAATTACGCCTATTTGAATATGTAAATCAATATAAATCGCCCTTAAGCTCAGCCTTCTGTGAAAAGACAATGGGAAAAGCACGGGGGAAAAAATAAGAATTTCAGCAAATACCAAGTGGAGGCAAAGGAAAAACATACTATTTGTTCAAATAAACCGTAGTATAATCAACAAAAGGAAGTTGATCGAGTGACATAGCGTGTTGGAGAAACTTGAAAGCTCACGTTCACAAAGTCGCACAGTGCCGGAAATAATAAAGACGTCACATATCAAAGTCACCGTGAAAAGGCGAGTTGTAGCCCACTGTCTGAGTGTCATATGAAAGATTATTAGGGTACAGAGAACAAAAGGCACACAGTGGGGAAAAAGTACGAAATGTCAACTTCAATCACGAAATTTCCACTTTAATCACGTAGTTTATTTTGTCATTAAAGTAGAACATCATAAACTTCATCCTTATTAAACACAATTAAATTACAATTACAATTAAAGTAGCACGTTAAATGCTTTGTTTTGTATGTGATCTTCTATGTGCTCTGTGTGTGTGAATCACTACTTGCTTCTTAAACTGGCTCTCAGGACACAGAATCCATTACATTTGTGATATTACAGCTCTCTGAATAACTAAAATACTGAGATGTATACGTGATATTTTCATGATGATAGGAGTTGAAGCACGTTATTAAACATGGGTTTTACGGTGGCCCAGTGATTGTGCGCGACCTTCAATGAAATAATTTATTGCAGCAGTACTCAGGGGCGGCTCTAGGCTCGTGGCGGTCCTGGGCTGAGGAAGAATCGGTGGCTCCTTCGCCCGCCAATGTCAATATGGTATCTTATGCACAGCGGATAGCCACATCAATTGCGGAAAATGCATAGCTGCTTCGTGCTCATGACACAAGCGTTTAACTTTTGCCGAAATTTGCCGCTGCATTTTTAGCTGTGTTGTTATTTTCTCTTTCTGTTTTATATTTAATATATATTGGCTTGGCGGCCCTGTGCAGGTGCAGTACTGTCTCTTTCAAACGTACTAACCTCCAATCCCTGTCCTTCCTTTTCTATCACCAAGTAACCGATCGCCACACAATTAGCGCTGTAATGGACATTAAGCCATCTGTAAGCTTATAATGCCGATTCTTCAAATCTTTTAAGGAACATTGAAATATCTCCGTAGTACATGTTTAATTATTCTATCATTCACGCCAGTCCCAGTGAAACATACAGTATGAGGAAGGAACAATCGTGAGCGGAGCGCCAGATCCTTGCTAGCGTAGCAACACCGTGTCCTTTAATTATTAACAATATAGATTATTTAAATGAAGTTAAAGTTTTATCTGTATAATATAATAAACATATTTTTCTGCATTTCATCTTAAAAATGATATCATCATCATATGTAAATACGCGCTTTATAAAGTGGTTTTGATGAAACTCTTTCTGAACCGCGATGTCCATACAAGAAAGGTTTGAAGCGTTTGCCGTGGGAGAGTTCAAATAGGAAGCATGGCTGAGGCAGCGTGTGCTTGATGCTGTATACCGATAATTCTCTTTCCGATCAGCCGCTTTGAGTGGTACAGTGAGAGTAATATGGAAGAAGATGATCCGCTGTGGCTACCCCTAATGGGAGCAGCTGAAAGAAGACCATTCTGTGGACCATTATATTGTTACAGGTTAATTACAATCAGATGCATTAAACTAATAAACAATATGCGGTTCATTTCAGTGTATTTATAAAGCCGCATCAGGGACGTGGACCTGAAAAAGAAAGATAAACCACACAGGAACAGTAGCACTGCTTTGACGCTGGGTGCCGCCAGTCTGCAAAACCGAGTGGAGAACTTGCGTACGACAGGATATGAGGTACCGTGGAAACGTGCGCGGCTTTATGCCAAGTTTAGGTTTTATACATCGCGATTTGAACATGGAAACGTTCTCATGCAACATTTCTGTGCGTACGCACCGTTTATACGTGAGGCCCCAGGAGAGCAAAGCTTGTTGTGTCAAACTCAAGAAGACTCCAGGCCGTAATCGCTGCCAAAGGTGCTTCAACTAAATGCTGATTTGTTTTCTATTTCTAATAAATTTGCAAAAAAGTCTAAAATTCTGTTTTTGCTTTGTCATTCTGGGGTATTGAGTGTTGCTTGATGAGGAAAATAAATAAATGATTTTAGCAAAAGGCTGCAACAAAACAAAATGTGTAAAAAAGAGAAGGGGTCCGAATACTTTCTGAAAGTAACTGTCTCTCCCTGTTTTCTTACCTCTTCAGCACACTTCTTTATTGAATTCCATGAATTATTCATTCATTCTCCCAATCCCCAAACCTGCTATGTCTGATGAAGATTTCTACCAGTTAATTGATCTTATATTTTATATAGTGCCTCCACCATCAAAAAGAATTTCAGAAAGCACACAAGGATACAAAGCAAAGCAACATGATGACAAAATTGATAACTGAAATACGTGAAATATGACAAGAAAGTGAGAATAGGACAGAAAGATTAAATCGAGGACAATGTGATGAGCTGGTGAAGAACAGTAATGGCTCTGTCCCACTGCATGACTTTTCCAGCAATTTTACGTCATTGTAGTGAGTCAGAGGCAGTCACGGTGCACTCCTGTGCTGGCAGTCGTGTACTCAGTTCAAGTAGTCTGTTACTCACCCCAACAAAAAAAAAATTACAATAATATTTATTAGTACTGATACAATGAATAAGGAGTTGTGGGTGTTTTGGACTGCACAAAAAGAAGAGAGGCTCCATTGCCTGAGTCTTATGTTTTATGTACCAAGACAAGTGTCTAAAAAAGATAAAAGGGCAGAGACTGTAGCTGAACTCGCCGTACCTGGAAAGCATTTGTGCTGCATTTGTATAGTCAATAAGCACATTACTGGGTGTCAGCGTGCAGCGAGCTCACAATACTTTGGAAACGTGAAACTGTGCTGAAAGTCGTCACAGAGTTGTGTAACTTGTCACACCCTGTGTCATCAAGATTGACGTCCTCACTGATTAGAAGTCGTGTGATGTGCCAGCTTCCGCACACAACAGTCACATAAAAATAAAATCAGGCCTTCAAAACCTGGAAATGTACACTTGAAATGCTTGGAGATCTGACACAATCTGAACATCCAGAGATCGGACAAAGGAAGGCCTTCAGTGGGCACTGGTGCACAAAGCTCTCATCATGAAGGACTTCAGTCAGAATATCCAGACCATTTTTATTTTTACGCATTGAGAGAGCACATTTTCTGTTTTCTTTAGCATTCTGGCATATTCCTCAATAACAAGACGAGTGACTGGTTCATTGGTTAATAATTACATAATAATAATTTGTAAATGTCCAAAAGGAGAGCTGTTGACAGAGGACACTGACTTCCATTCTTCAGATGGAGAAAATGAGAGTGAGAGAGAGAGAGACGGAGATAAGGAAAAAATGCTTCATACAGAAAAAAGGCTGTTGTCAATCTGGTGGCAGATGTTAAAAACTGAGTTATTATTTATTCAGAAAAAGCAGATTTTTAAATAAGCGCATTTATTGTTGAGTGAGCTGTTTATGATGTCAGCATATTGTCAGCAATCTGTGTGGCTCCACATGTATGGCTTACAGTAGCCTCATCTGTCCCCAGCGCTCTGCCGCTCTCATTTGACTGATGGGCTCTGCTTCGACCAAATTCAAGTAGAGAGCCTTTTATTTTTTTGTTAAAGCAGCAGAAGACCACACTGGGTTTCACTCACCTCTGTCAGAGGTAAGGCCAAGAAGACGACGCTATGGTGGTCACAGGATTAATAAAACTGCGCAATTGAAGATTATAAAAATGCCGGTAACACTTTAGTTTAGGTACTGCAAAAATGCACCTATAATTCATTTACTATGATGTAACAACACAGTAACAAATACTTCTTTGGGTCTTAATAACACTTATAAGGCTTCAAATAAATGTTTATTCATCTCTGCAATCAGTATAAGACCCTTGAATCCTTCATATTCACAATTCATTTTACCAGCATGTGTCAGTATACAAGGTGGCCATTCCCAAACCTTTCTCCGTCTGTTGCCTAATTGTTCACTGCAGGTGGTACCAAAATGTCTCCTGACCTGACAAACCTCAGTTTGTGCTGTGACATGCCAATTGTAGGGCAGAATTTAAAGTAAACCTCACAAATCCATGGGTCAGTCCTACCCTGTACTGTCATCACTACAGACTGGTGGTAGTATGGGAGGCATGGGGAATGCTCTCTTGGCCCATATTGGTCCACTTAATTCCAACTGAGTGTCATAAGAATCTCAGTGTTATTAAGCACCGTTGCAGACCACTTGTATCCTCTTATGGCTATAGATTGTTATGATTCACAACTCACAAAAAAGGCAAACATATAAGGCAAAAATAAGCCACAAGGCAAGCCAGAATCCTAACCAACCTGTAAGGACAAAATGAAGTCCAAGGTATCCTGGGTGCCGCCTCTAGTGGCTGCCTTTGGCCTACACTGGGCCTGTTGTTTTTAATCCAGGGTTCCTACCCAGGCTTTCCTTTCCGTTAATTTTATCATTCCTTCCTTTTTGTTCATTTATGATGCTTGAATTACTTTTATTTATGTAAATATTGAGAATCTCTAGAATTATATATCATATGCGCCAGCCCGGTGGCACAGTGGTAGCGCTGCTGCCTTGCAGTTAGGAGACCCGGGGTCACTTCCCGGGCCCTCCCTGCGTGGAGTTTGCATGTTCTCCCCATGTCTGCGTGGGTTTCCTTCGGGTGTTCCGGTTTCCTCCCACAGTCCAAAGACATGTAGGTTAGGTGGATTGGTGACACTCAATTCATCCTAGTGTGTGTTTAGTGTATGTGTAAATGTGTGTGTGTTTAGTGTTTGCGTGTGTATATGATGGAAATGATGTCATCGGGGCAGCAACCGGAAGTGACATCATCCTCAGATCTTTTTAACTGGGCCAGTTTACTATGAGTGGCTCAGTGGTCCTGCCTCACATCCACCCAATGACACACAAGTCAAGTCAAGTATTCTTTATTGTCATGGCAGCTATATTCAACTACATGGTGAGATGATGTTCGGACATTTCCCAGTGTCCATGTAATATTCAGGTTTCCTCCCATGTCCTAAAATATGCTTGTTATGTTGCATGTACCTCTAAATCTGTCCAAAATGAGTGACCGTGCCCTACAATGGATGGGCACCCCATGTATGACTGATTTACATCCTGTGTTCAATGCCCTGCAATCCCTGGACATCAGAAAAGCAAATTCGGAACATGAAATCATTTTTCAATGATGATGATAATGATTATTATTATTATTATTATGTTAAATTTCTTTTTCTCGTGTGTTCATATCATACTGTACATAGAATCTCTCTATGGGTAGAACAATGGAGCCCACAACGCCTGCAGGTCACTTTCATTCCAGTTCTCCTCAGGTTGGTTTCTAAACACTAAATCAACATTTCTAAGTAATCTCACCATGTCTCTATGTTTGTGTTCATATGGCCAGAAATTAATTGATCTGGTTCCTGGCATTTACCCATTGGTGCTGGGACACAGTCCAATTTCCAAGTCAAATAAATTGCACAAACTTGTATTTAGGTAAAGTCCTAACAGAAAGGAATGCCAGCAAGTAGCATCAAACTGCTAATATTCAAATAACACAACAGAGTCCTTTATAATTATTACATGTCAGCCAGGTTTTAGGCCATTTTTCTGTTTGATTGTTGCTTTTGTTGATTGTACTTCATTATTCTTCATGTTTCTATGTTAATTGTGTTATATTTATGTATTATGTAATAACTATGATCCCTTTTTTTAAATGTGTAGCAGTTTTCCCCCTTGGAGAATTACTGCCTTGGAGAGCATTCACTTAAGGTGCTCACAGCTAGCAGTCGCAAGACACTTCACACACCGTACGCGACCCTTTCCTTTTGAGCACTATTGTGATTCAAGACCCAAATTCAGACAACACACAACTCAAAATGGTTCCCAAACCAAAAGTTTAAGGACCTATGTTCTACAGTTTTCTGATGGACTTCCAGGAAGTGAGGCCACTCTGATATCACTACTGATGGGTTCTTCTTCTGGCTTTATAAGTCGGGTAGGAAGAGATGGCCAGCAGTGGAGCATTACGTTTGAAGTGTTCTTTCTTAATTTTTCAGGTTTCTTGGATTTTCTCTTGTGGTGGATGGCCGGCTTCATATTCTGGTCCTCACCCCCAGGCCGCCAGGAGGAGCTCTCCCGACAGCATGGACAGGCCCCGAATTCCAGCAGGGCCTTATGGACTATGTAGTTTTTATGCACAGCCCTGCTGGATACCTTGGGGGCCACTGGGAGTCACAGTCAGAGGGCCCGTGGACTTGTATATGCCCTATAACCCGGAAGTACGTCATAATCCCGGGACAGGAAGAGACGACGTGCTTCCGGGATGAAGATATGGACTATTTACCCTGACCCGGAAGGAATAAGGACTTGTGGACTGTTGGGCAAGAACACCTCCGGGTCAGGGGGTATAAAGGGACGCTGGGAAAGCCCAGACACTGAGCTGAGCTGGGAGGAAGGGTGGCTAAGTGTCTGGGAGAGGAGGTTTGTTATTGTGATTGGTTTATTGGAGTAGTACAGAGTGCAAGGTGCTTGGTGCACATTATTATTATAATAAATAATAAATGTGGACTTTTTAACCGGGTGTTTGGAGTGGTACCTGAGGGTTCAAGAGGTGGATCAGAACCTCTACTGCCACACTGTGTTTCGGTTTGTTGGATTTTGTCTTGGATTGGGTACTAGGACTTGTACACTTTGGATTGTTCTTTATGCAACTCCTTTTGGCCTTATTTTTCCCCTTTATCCCCTTTTTTGGCAAACAACCTTCCCTTTATAAAGATTCTTTGCTCTTGATGGACTCTACAAGCCAGAGTTTTATGATTTTCTCTATCTTGTAAGACATTTTAATTTACTCTATTTTGGGATTTTAGAGTGTATTACTCATTTAATACCAGTTGCCTGATAAGATTGGTGTTTTTATTAATTTGCCATGCCTTCTCCATCATATAATTATTTTGTAAAGAGCACAGCATAAGAATCTGACTATTCCTTTTCTATCCTGTTCAGGACTTAGTATAGTGTTACTTTAGAAAATTGATATGTCCAAATTAAGTTGAAAAGTAAATTATATAACAAGTAAAATAAACTGGATTTAAGGCATGTTCAGAAGTGTGGTCAAGAAAAACTGAGGTCCGAAGGACTAAATACCAAACCAATAACTGGTGGTCAAAGATATGGTCAGTTCCTAATTAATCTACTGAATAGTTCAGATGAGCAGGTACTCGGGGTAGTTTGCTTTTAATTTTGAAGGAAATGACCAGGAGATGGTGGTGTCAAAGGTCGCAGGCAGAAATGAAGTCTAATAAACAAGATGAGTAAAAAGTACCAAGAGGAAATATCATAATAAATATCCAAGCCAGAGGAGAAAATCAAGTTATAGACAAAGAAAAAGGAAAACTTCTAACCCTCAGCTGTGTTTTAACCCTGCCTATATTAAGCAGGAATTTTGTTTAGAAGTCATCTTGTGAGGAATGATTCAATGTTTGGATAACAAACAGTTGTGTATCTTTATTTTATACATGAAAAGCTTGATGGCAAGGTATGTCATGATCTCAGTGATGGTAAGACACAAAATGGTGTTACTGAAACAACTCATATAAACCAGTGCAAGAGGTAATATAATGAAATAGTTCAGCCAGGAGAGACACAAACCTGAGATTCATCATAGTGAAACATTTAATTGACTAAAGTTCTAAAGTACTAAACTTTCTTGAGCCTCTGCCTTTGTTTACTGCAAAATTTGGTATCAGTCTCTGATGATATACATCTGGTTGAAGTTATGTGTATTTTTTGTTTTATTGTTGCTTCTGGTCATTTTGAGCTGTTTCTGTATTTTCTGTGTCTATATGTTATTTTGTATTAATTTCACATGTGATTTTGTAGATTGTCCCTTTAAATGTTGTTAAGTTCTTTGTGGACGGAGCCACTCTGACATCATTACTGCTGAGTCCTCCCTCGGGATTTTTAAATTAGCTGTAAAGGCTCAGGAGTTAGGAATCATTCATTTATAGAAGTTTATTCAAGTACTGTGCTTTCTATGTTGTATTTTCTGTTAATTTTTATTTATTGCACTTTGTTTAAAGGGTTCTAGTCATTTTCTGAACTGCTTTGACCTGAACATGGTCACAGGAGGTACTACTGCTTATCCCAGCTACCACAGGGCACAAGGCAGAAACAAACCCTGAACGTTTGGGACTCCCTTCCTTAGGCAACACTACTGTGCATCTTTTTGCTCTTTTCAGTATTTTCTTTTGTATTTTTCTATTTTGTGCAAAATTTTTTGTCAAGGGTTTACAGTTATCCAACATCTTCATAGAGTTTTGTTAGAATTTTGTTCTATTTATAGTTCATCATGTTTGGGCCTGCTCCAGTTGAAGCCTACACGGACTCTTAGGCAGGGCCATTTCTGACCTATATGGTGCCCCAGGCAAGGAAATTTGTGTTTGCCCACCACCATACACACACACACACACACAATATGCTACTAACACAAGTTAATCACTTATTTAACTAAAAATAAATACATGTAAATAGAATTATAAAATAGTAATAATATAACAAAAAGAACTCTTTTGCATGTAAATTATGTTTGTACCAAAGCATACAAAACTTATATAGAACAATAAAATAAAAAAATAGAACCACTTTGCATGTAAATAATTTAAAGTGCTAAATGTGTCCCTGCATAATGTCCCCCTAGAGTGTACGTATTGCTTAAACTTCTCTTGTCGTGTAATGACCACAGTGTCTCTGCTGCAGTGCCATTGCTCATGCCTCCAGGTCCTCCTCTCCTCAGGTTCATTCTCTCACCTTAGTACCTCCTGACCCGAGGAACAAGCAATGGCAGGAGGAGGCGGCCTGGACTTAGTCAGTCACTGGAGCCTGGACTGCACCCAAGTCGGCCGCCACTCACCCTGCAGCACAGCACTTGAAGAGGAGGAGGTCTAGGACCCAGCTGTGTGTCTGTCTGGCAGGCTGTGCATCATGTGGGAAGACCAGGGGGTGAGTCCTGACTCCTGGTCCTGGCAGCAGCTGCCTGCCGAAATTGAAGCAGCTCTACCTCACATGCACATAGTGCTCAGGTATCAAGGAGGCCGCATGTCGCACAAGATGACTGGCACATGGCCTGCACTAGTGTATGCAACAGCACACAAGATTGATCTGTACATAGTGCAGCTTCTGAAGCACACAACATAAACATTTCTTTGTGCTCCAATCCGGTCCAGACATATTTTCCTAAACAAAACAAAGATAGGAATCTCTACAGAGGGCTGCAGTAATGCACCCTAACCACTACAGGGCACCCCTGACCCTTTGCTTGGACAGCCTCTGCCCAGAAACGACCTTGGTCTTAGGTACCTGGATGAAGTCAGGCAAGTCTCCGCTGGGCAGACCCATTAGGATTCTAATCCTGATCCGTGGCTTGTTTTAGGAGGCCTCACACCTATTTTGTCTTGAAGGAAACTCCAAATCCTAACAATTGTATATTGGCTTCTTTTATAATACCAATGTGATGATGTCATAAGTCATATCACTGCCTGCTCAAGTGGTAGCAGCAACAACTATGAAAATAATACAGAAAATGGTAGTGCCTGTCAGAAAACTGATAAAAAAAATTGTGGCACAATGACATCAGAAAATTGAAAAATAAAAATAAGCATTTACTAAAGTCAAGTCAAGTCAAGTTGGGGAGCATGCATTGTTACAGTGCGTTGCCGCTCCCACTACAGGGCGAAACAACTCGGGATCCCGGTTGGCAACCCCCAGGCAGACACACGATCCAGTCCCACCCTCCAGAAATGACCCTCCATCTGCTGCAGCCAGGCGTTACATTGGCGACCCCTTGGCCTGGTCCAGCCACTTGGGTCCCCAACAATGAGGATCTTATGAACCAGATCACCCTCGGGGAAATGTGCCACATGTCCATAGTGCCGTAACTGACGCTCCCTCACAATGCAGGTAATGTGCCTCATTCGGGACTCCATGAGCAACCGCTCATTCGACACAAAGTCAAACCAACGGTACCCAAGGATTCTCTGGAGAGACACAGTACCAAAGGAGTCCAGTCTTTATCTCAGGTCACTGGATAGTGTCCATGTCTCACAACCATATAGCAAGACAGGAAGCACCAGGACTCTAAAGACGTGGACCTTCGTCCTTTTGCATAGATATTGGGAGCGCCACACACCCCTTTCCAGTGACCTCATGACCCCCTATGTTCTCCCAATCTGTCTACTGATTTCATAGGAAGAGTCACCAGAGACATGAAGGTCACTGCCAAGGTAAGCAAACCTCTCAACAACGTCAACACTCACACCGCAAACAGACACACTGCTGATGGCTGTGCCCAAGAGGTCATTAAAGGCCTGGATCTACTAATCTGGATTTACTAAAACAACAATATTAATATAAATAACAATATTAATATTAATAGAACTACTTTGTAAAATTTAATTAAAGTTCATCCATAATGAGTTCCTAATAACCAGGTGTATCTCAGGATTTAAGGAGTCGTCCTAAACTGACAGACTGTGAGAATCAAGCCTGTTTGGTCTCTAACAGAGTAGGCTGTGTCGAAACATAATTCAGGTCTTCAAGATCCTCGTAGATATTAATGAGGTAGATGCAGCAGAATTCTTTCAAATAAACAATGAATCACATACTGAAATGAAGGGTGCTTAGGACTGAAGCACTTCTTTATATAAAGTGTTTTGGTAATGCGGAACAAACTACCAAGTCATTTAGTTGAAGCAGAAACCTTGACAACCTACAAGAAGGACTTGGATGAGATATTAGGACAGCTTACCTATTACCTGATAGACTGAATGGTCTCCTCTCGTTTGTCAAATTTCTTATTTTTTTTAAATGTTATTATTTGCTTATGTTCTTAGCATGGAAATATCCAACCTATAGTTTGGTTACTGCCAGCATATCAAAAGTTCATCTGTAGTCATGGACAACATGACCTCAGACAAGTCCCCATATTATTTAGAAATGTGTTGGAAAATACATGCCAAACTTCTTCACGGTGTAAGAGTCTGCCATGTGTGAGCCGATTACAAAATGAATTTTAACAAAGCATTTTGTTCCTGAAATGTTCTTCTTTAGTTTTGCAGCCTTCACACCAAGTGCCGGCACCATGTCAACCATCTTCAGAGCATTGCTGTACGGTGTTGATGACTTTGCTAAACTTGTTTTATGAGCCCTTGAGTTTTATAAAATAGTCATTGATTCTCCTTGAGCAGTTTTTATATGATGAACTATTTCGGTTTTATTAACGTGATCAGTCGGCTCTACTTGCCTATGCTAAATTTGATTTAGGACACATATATTTCTGTGCCTGCTCTTTATTATGTCTTATTAAAACAGGAAAAGTAGGAAATAATGTCTCTATTAAATCCAAAGCCACTGAGCATTTTATATTTTCCCAGTCCCCACTGAGGGGTGGTTCCAAGATCTGCACTTACCAGGCTCTTAATTGAAATAAATCTTGATGATCTTTTTAATTATCAGAAAGTACACTAGCCAATTAAAACAGTTAAAGTTTAAAGCTGCCTTATCATTCATTAATCAAAAGAGGTGAGAATTAAATTTAATAACAACACAAGGGAGATCTTTTCCATCCTGAGGCCTTTCTTAAATGGGCCCATTTTCTGACAGTGGTAATCATACATGTCATTTTATTCACCTTATTTTACACCCGAATGATCACATCTCGGAGCTTAGACCTTGGTGGGATTCTTTTCTGATGTCCTATCTTTATGGAGTTATAATGGTCTCCCTTTGTCCATTTAAATTTCTCTGGGAACTCTGTCTTGCTTCTCTGCATTCATAGCCATGCCGTTAATTTAATTTGGTAGTCTTACATCCTTTCTTAAAATTTAAAAGTTATTAAATTTTTCTAAATAGTAATAAAATAAAAGGATAGTGAATAATCACTGGGTGGCACACAGCCTAAGAAGAGAAGCTGCCCTGATATGAAGAAAAGAAGACTGCATGAATTGAAAATAACTACATAGTCTGGACACTTGCCTGAATGGTAACACAGAAGAAAAACACTACTAGTTTAGCTGAGTCGCAGTGAAGGCAAGCCCACCTGGGGCCTCATTTATAAAACTTTGCATGGATCTCAGCATGAAAATATGTACTCGCCAAAAAAATTGGAAAATGTGTATGGCAATAAAAATCAGATTTATAAAATCTGGCGTATGTACATTTCTACACAATTTACCCTTCATAAATTACAATCACCTTGTAAATATACGTATGTGAGCATACCTTGAACATCAGCCTGAAACATCCTGTGGCCACCAGTGGGTGCTCCAACACCCCAAACACCCAACACAAGTAAGCTCAGCACACAAGTTAAAAGCCAGAGTCTTTCATTCATGGGAAATTCTTTGAACCAAGTGTTTCCCACCACCTCAGCCACAAGTATGTGCAATTATCACAATAAGCACAATAAAGCAACAATACTTTGTTTTTTCTCTTTCTCTGTCTCTCTCTTGGTTGCTGATCCCTCCACATCTCCACACAAGCTTTGTCCACCTCTTCCTCTGGCTCTATGATGTGAGGTAGACAATCTCTTTTATTTTAGCCACCTGATCTTCCGCACACGTGGTCTGTTAGCACTTCCAGATGAGATGCAAAACCCATGACATGGGGACTCTTCCCCCAAATGACCCAACAGGGCTTTCCCCCTGAACTACAATACCCAGCATGTCGTGTGGGCACCCATGTGAGAATCTGAGCCTGGGATTGCTGCCATCTAGCATCCTGGGGGAGATAAAGCCCTATGTAAGCTGTCTCCCCAGTCCTTCCCTGCTAGGGGTGTCCTGGCCGGGGAAGGACACTGGGCATTCTTCACAATCCATATATGGAGCATGCTAATCAACCTTATACATATTCAATTCCAATGCTGCAGAACTTCATTGGCTGGTAGAGTAGCCTCTCCCTTCTGACGCATTCAGACCCCAAACCTGCATTCAAGAGTATGTGGCTGTGCTGCACAACTGACAGCGCAAGATCAGGCACTCTGGGGTTCTGTGAAAGGTGTAAGGCACCATCGTCTGATTGGGTAGCTGCTATTACCTGACACATGTAATGACATTGTTGCTGTTACAATGAATAGTGCACACCATGTGAAACACTGAGGGTTCAGTCTCTTGCCTTGCCAATAGGCCAGACATCACATACAGCACCATCATGTCTGTCAAAGCTACTGAGCCATGACGTTTGTCAGTCACATCATGGATGATTTGTGCATCAATCGAATGTCTCTGCTCACAGTTAACAAAAGAAGCTTTTTTCTTGCTAGGTGTCCTTATTGCAATAGGAGTTGTAATAGTGTATATGTTTAATATGTCACTGTGCTCTGTACAAATATTTTACAAATCTACTTTTCTTTGTACTCACATGCACAGCTAATACAAAGCCAGAATTAGTACAGGGGCTTATCATTTAGAACTGCTAGGCAAGCATTAGAAGACAAGACAGGGACAACTGCAAAATGGGCATTGTATACTATTTCTGTGTGTCAGATTCAGCATGACACTGGATCTTCTTTTCCTTGTTTGGAATGGCATGATTCACCGAAGTGGGTGCCTGCACATGAAGACAGAGTATAAAACCTTGGAACATTGACTGGCACAACTTTGAAGCCGACAGATGGATGGGAGATACCTAATTATCCTTCCAACGCAGAGACGAAAATGGCAGACTCTATACATCGGGCCCCCACTCCCGAAGGTCTTGTCTTGGCTTCCTTTATCTGTTATGCCGCATAATCCATCATTAAAGAAAGCTAAGTTATTTCTTCTGTCTATGTGATTTCTTACCACCGTGACACTAAGGGAGGGGTATCGCCTTTTAATATTATATCTATAAAGTTTAGGGTTATGTAACACACTGCAATTACAAAAGAACTTATTTCAACAAGGGAGCCATATAAAAACTGGATGTAGTGCCTTGCCAGTTAGTTAATGGCTTCCAGCACATCGGTCATGATGGAGTAAAGTTTAGCTGAGATATTGTTGACCTGTCAACCAGTTCCCTGAATATCCCTAAAGCCTCATGGGATTAACTTTTTGAATTGAAGACCCGCCTCTCCTCTTCATTCATTGGTCAAGAGTCCTATCTTCAATTGAAAAAATCATTCCTATGAGGCTTTATGTGTCCTGTTTGTCCTTTTCACATTATTTTAGTAGAAAAGCATAAGTTTTTCAACATTTTGTGCCTATGACTGGACAACTGACAAGTGGTTTATGTAACATGAGATTTGTTTTTATGGACATTTTTTGCATTGTTTGCTGTTATACAATGGTCATCTTTTGGTTGTATTGTATCATACACTTTTTCCTCTCTATTCTGCATGAAGACATGAGATTAAAACCATGGAATGATCCACCATCACTACAAAGCACAAGGGGTAAGTAACATAAAAGAATTGTCATTTTTGGGTGGAGGGCTTGACAGCACACATGACAGAGCTAGTAAAACAGAGGATGCTGTGACTTTACCTGAGCGTGTTTTGGTGTTTTGGTATTTGATAAGCGTGTAATGCTGGTTGTATTTATGACCATGAAATATAAAAATGTTTGATTTGCTTCATTACAATTCAAAAATCTCCGTTAAAATTTGTCAAAGTTCTTTCGATCTATCTAAAACTGCTCATTTTTGCAACTCATGGGGACTTTAAAAGGAAAAAAAAAGTAGGTTCAAAGTAGAGATATAATTTTGTTTGTACAGAAGTGAAACTGCAAACCTGAATCTGTTTAGAAAGTTTACTAAGAAGTTTAATAAAATCAATTAGCTTAATTTGATTGAACGGTTTGATTAGATCAACTAAAGATATATTACTCTAGAGGCGCATGCCAAGTGTCAATTACATTGGCCTCTTTTTCGAGAACCAAAGTATGATCACCCTAGTTTGCAATTAAAGTGAAATTAGTGTGTGTTGTGTTGAAGTTTGAGGGGCCTCTTTTTAATTCAGTGATAATGGAGTCCCATAAAACAATGAGTGCAATGAAGTGTGTGAAATAGGCTTTAGATGCTGGCACTTGTAGCTTCATTTCAGACTGCACATCCCAACAGACTCTTGACGCTAAGACTTTTGTTCAGTCACACTTACTAATTATACATAAAGTAAATCATTTCTGCAGAAAGTTCCGTGTAAACTTTCTACACATTATGTGTTTGTAAGAATTAACTTTTGAATGCTTTGAAATCACTTCAGGTTTTTTTGTCCAATGCCTCTTGACTCATTAGTAAACCCCCACATGTGTATACTGTTTGACTCATCTTAATATTTATTTAGGCAAAGTGTTGAGCTTTTTGGTGTTCCCCCCTATTTACAGTATCTATCTAAACCCAAAAAAACGTTCATTTTAAGGCCATGTATATTCCATGTTTTGGCCTGAAAATTACACCCTTATGGTAAAGAGTAAAGCAATTGCAGCAAAAATGATCAGAAGGAAGTGAAGTTGTGCACGACACACCAACCGACCCCAGGGGGTTCAGTCCCTAATGGACACGAGGGGTTAAAGTCACTCCTTTTCACAAAACTTTAAAAAAGCAGGAATCAGCAACATAGGCATACGGAGTGTCATTTTATGCTATTTTGTGGTTGCTGATCATGAATATGATAATAATTTTGAAATCTGATCTTTCCCAATGGTCCTAGTCCCGTTAGAGACACTTCAAGAAGGTTAAAAATGGCAAAATTCAAATATAAGCATGCGGGTTATCATTTTAGACTATTTCAAAGTCAGTGAGTATGAATATGATTTTCGATGTTGGCGCCTTTATTAGGGATCAAGCCCTCAATGGACCTCTATCAGAGGATAAAAATGACACATTTCTGTTACAACTGAGATTATTTAGACTTTAAACATTTAAACTGAATTGAAGCACACCATTTAATATTTCAGATATCTGATGCAACTATCCTTGTTTATTATGTATTTCTATCTCATGAAGTAAGTTATTACATTTTTATGAACACCCTGAATCAGGGCAGCTTACACCAATTCACACTTTATCACTTTCAGTGTTAACCGCTTACAAGTACTGGGTGCATTTCTCCTTTCAAATAAAAATGAAAACTCTTTTTTTCATTTCTTTGTTGTAGAGGGAATCACTGCCATCAAGTTACAACCAACATGTACTTCCCTTATAATAATATGTGCCATTAGTTACTGTTTTGAGATCCACTGGCGGAGTCTAGTAATACTTGTTTAACTAGCAAAACATAAAATAGGGAAGGGGCTGACCAACCAGGCGAAAAACATCATTTAAAGTAATAAGGGAGCTAACTCATAATATAACCCTGGCATTTCATAATATAACACTGGCATTACTTTTCTGTAATTTCAAAATTCAGGCCACCCCTCACATTTATATAAGATGATAATCTCCACCTCACCACATCAAGAAAGTGTCCATAGAATCTGATAGATGACACCATCAGTCAACATTGTAAGCAATAGTTGAAGTATCTAAACCATCTAAACATGACAAAAATATTCCATCCATCCATTGTCTAACCCGCTGAATCCGAATACAGGGTCACGGGGGTCTACTGGAGCCAATCCCAGCCAACACAGGGCACAAGGCAGGAACCAATCCTGAGCAGACACGGGGAGAACATGCAAACTCCACGCAGGGAGGACCTGGGAAGCGAACCCAGGTCTCCTAACTGCGAGACAGCAGCGCCCCCACTGCGCCACCGTGCCGCCAAAAATATTCCAAACATGCAAATATGATAGTAAAGGTCTGTAATTTCTGATGCCAGCTTTCATGGAAATAAATATGTAAGAAATTAAGCAAATTGCACCTTTTATTGGCTAACTAGAAAGATTACAATATGCAAGCTTTCCAGGTAACCCAGGCCCCTTCTCTGTTCATCCGGCAATGTACTGGCACCCTGTCCTAGGATCGTTCCAGTGTTGTGCCTTTTGCTTGCTGGCATAGGCTCCAGCCCACCATAACCCTACTCAGGATTAAGTGGGCTTTGACATTGCTGTGGTATGGTGTGAATTGATGATGTTGCAAGAAACTTCACATCAGAATGTCTTTACCAGAAATGGCCATCACTGCAATACACAACAAGGTTATGGATTGGCTGATTAAGAAATGGGGATGCTTGGGAAAGGAAGCATTTTGTAAAGGCAGAGATTTGTCTGTTGATATCTGCAAAATTGGAAAATTGACAAAACGACTCATTGATGACATTAATTATGTCACCTCCAGAGTTGCACACCATAGAAACTGACACAGGGTCATGACAACAGTGACTCAAAATGGCAGGAGAAATGGCACCATTTAATTTATTAAGAACTGAAAGCAATATTAATATTACAAAATAAGTAATAAATATAATGCAGCACTTCGAAAACCCCAAATGAGAGCAGCTATGAACACAAAGAAGAAGAAATAAATAGAACACAGAATCGTGACAAGTGGTGCCCACAAAAACCCACGCACAAAATGGCGGCATCCAGAGAGAAAATGACAGGAAAATGTCACAAAGACAATGTAAAAATATATTTGCCACTAAATTAATTATTTACTTTGAATAATGCAAAATGGTCCACACCAGGCTGTGTTTGGTTCAATATAAACAGGTAACGATTGACATGGAGGTCTTCAGCAGAGCAACAGAGAACAGGTTTACTAAAGTCTAACAGTAAAGCAGAGTTTGGCTACCAAGTTTAGAGGGCAAACAAACTTCAATGTCAACAGATACTTGGTCATGTCAAAGGGTAAATGCTCTTAATAAAGTTCCTCAAGACTTTTCCTTGATTTTTCACAAAGCACGAATGCCAACTGAGATGTGTCCTGATGTTAAATAGTTGGTCATCCCAATGTTGAATGAGCAGTTCATGTGCTTGAGCAGAACGCGGTGTCATAACTGCTGCCAAGACAAATGGCTGCTATTGTGACAATATAGTGTCCACAGCATGGAACCTTGTTAAAGATAAATAGAAAGATTACAAAGGTTTTTCCAACACTGAGGACCACAGACACATGGAATAAATTTCGAAGTAGTATGGTGGACCAGTAGGACGCTAGTGGCCTTCAAAACTTGACATGGTGTTATTTTGGAGAAATTAGGTGGATAGTATTGATAATCTTTCATAGGCTGAAATACCTGTTTCCTCAAAAGTTTTCTAATATTCTGGCGATGATTAAATGAAAGTTGCATGTATAATCACCAAAACAAACAGTAAACAAAAATAAAAATAACACAAAATACATAAATCAATTTCCACATCCTGACGATAGCCAACAGCCCTGAACTTACAAGAGATGGCTTTGGCTCACAAGAAAAACACAACCTCCATGTTAGTGATCTGCCTTTAGTGCACCAAGTGAGTTAAAGGAGCCTCCGGTCCTGTAATGGTGTCACTGGGTACACCAAATGGACACCAGACTCGGGACTGCTTCAAAGGGCTTGTCGTTTAAAATGAATACGTTTGAAAAGGATGAAATATGTGACATGCTATAAAATAAGTAATGTGTGCTCTTAAGTGATCCATCATGTGATTAGACATGGCAATCAAATTCAAGAAAAATTAAGAAACCGGATACTGAAAAATACACATGGCTGTTCTTTTTATTTGTCCTCATTCTCTCTGCCTTCTATTTAGTGCTCTTCTGGTATCTTTTATAGCTATTAAAGAAAAAGCCTGTAAATAAAAGTCTATCTGCTGCATAAATGTCTGGAAAGATATATTATATACCATATGATATAGAAAAACGACTTTACTTTAAAGTAGCTGACAGTCAATTCTCGAATTCTAGCCAAGAGAGAGTTTCAGTTTAATATGAAAGGGAAAATGAGAAAATGTCGAGTATGAATAAAACTCAGATTAAAATGAACAAATAACATTAGAATAAATAAAAAAATAAATAACCAATTGCATGTAATAATTTCTGTACAGAGACGTATTTATGAGTCCTACAGTGTCACAGCAGGTAGGACTTGATCCCCAGGTTTCATTCTAGGCTGGTATATCTTCTGTGTTGAAATTCTGATTAATCCCAGTGGTCCAAAGACATGCTGTCAGGTGAAATGTGAATAACGCTGGAGTGTAGGGGTGTGCATGCATCATGTGTACCTTTAGTGAACTGCACTGAGGACTTCTCCAGGAAGATCTTCTGCCTTTGTCTAGAGTTCGGCCATGTTCCTCACCTGTAAATTTTACTGAAGAAATTAAAGTGAATGCAGAATATTCAGTGTAAATGTCTAACCACGTTTGCTCACTAAGAAAGGTCCATTCATCTAATCATCCGTGTTCTGAACTTGCACTACAGGTTTGCAGGAGCATATCCCAGTTTCAGAGGTCCATTTATTGCAGAGCACTTTCTGATCACCTCATCAAACCAATGTGTACGTTCATTTGCTATCGGACCATTGGAACATTAGACTATTAGAAAAATTAAGACGAGAACAGGCCATTCATCCCAATAAGCTCTCCGATGCAATCCATCCAATTTCACCAAAACAACATCGAGTTAAGATTTGAAGGTCCCTAAAGTCTTTCTTTCTACTATGCTAGTGGAAATTTATCCCATGCATCTACAGTTTTCTATATGAAGAAAAAGACTTTATATGAGTTTCCTCATCAGAAATTTCATGTGAATCTCATGTGGCAGCTCCTAGTAGGACAATTCGGGAAAAAATGTTACCTGAATTGAGAGTTAAGTTATTCTGGTCACCTGGACATCAATTTCTCTTTAAAAAATGTTTTGCTGCTTAGGTGTTGGTGGTAGTGGCTAATTCCCCAAATATTTAAGGTGTGTCATTCATGCACATCTGAAGATTGCCATCCAAGCTCTTCTCAGGTATATGGTACCACACTGGGCTGAGAGGGGGCACTGGCATTAACAGTCTTGTCATTTTCTTTCTCCACAGTCTCAATAAACCACCCTGTGAGGGCAACTGACCCTGCCATTTCTGGTCCCAGAGCTTCAAAAGATGACCGCCCAGAAGGAGGTGTCATTATCATGAAGAAGACCTGATGGAGGGGATCTCTAAGTCGGAAAAACCATTGGCAGAACCAAAACAGTTAGAAGTCACTCCACTACATAGCATTTACTTTTGTTGTTTTGTCCCTTGTCATTGAGCATTGCTTTTTGTTGGACCTTATCGGTAAGCAGGTAGAGCCACGTTAAGCGCCCAAAATATTCTGGTTTTTGTTGACCCTCCTTCATTCAGGCTACCACCGGTTTTAATGATTAATCAAGTACAAGTTAAAACTTGTAACTGATCAATCACATGATGGATGAAACTCATTCATGGTGAAATAACTAAGGAAGCCACAAAATAACAACATTGTAAGATGGGAACAGATGGTGTCTTAATCTGCCTCATGTGCTTAGTGACGACTGTTCTGTCTTCACATAAATTGACTCTTTCAAACCAGCGATCTTCTCTGTCTAGAACATGAACATCCTTTAATGGAATGGCCTGCTGCCTTTATGTGAGTGAAGACTGCCAAGTTCTGTCCTGATATATTCGCACCCCTGTGTTGCATCCAATGTGCATTTCAATACAATCCTCCTAACACTATACTGCTTGTACCACATTGCTGTCTGTAACAGACAGAGATGAACAAGTTGGGGTTAACAAGTTTTTGCCTTAGTGTGCTGTAAGGCTTCAAGGAAACAGGGATAGATAGATAGATAGATAGATAGATAGATAGATAGATAGATAGATAGATAGATAGATAGATAGATAGATAGATAGATAGATAGATAGATAGATACTTTATTAATCCCAAGGGGAAATTCACAATGTGATGGGATGTGATGATGTGTGAAAATTCTCCAGAACATTTCTGCCACACCACTCACATAAGGCACAGTAATGTTCACCTGCCTCGAAAGTTTTGTTTCCTCTATGTTCTTGGTTGCCTTGATAATCACCTTGCTTGTTTGTGGTTTTTATAAACACCTATTTTGGATAGCCGCACGTAGATATTGACTTCCTGAATTTACCTTCTGCCTCGATGCATACAGTCCAGCCTTAGAAGGATAAGTGATTGTCCTTGACCTCTTCCTGTGTGAGCTTGATGTGACTGTCCACTAAGTTGATGTAATCTGTGAAGTGTTGTAGCTCCATAGTCCATAGCTTTACTCATGTGTCATCCACATTCCTAAACCAGTGGCTAGGTGGTGACCCCCAGTATGCATCTTACACCTATTCAAGTTTGCAACTATAGGTGACACAGGTGAGCCCATTGTGCATCCATGTTTCTGTCTATAGAAATATTCCCTGTACATGAAGTAGGTGTAATTTAGGCACAAATCACCACCTGAGCTTATCTTTAACTAGCTGTCCCCCGCAGTAACACCCATGTAGTAGTGAAACAGGACAAACATTAAAAATCTATTAAAAAAAATGTCATTCTGGCCAAGCGGAAGGTAGGAATGCTCCAACATTAAACATTGGCACTGTATTTGATCATGTTCAGCTCTGACGGGAGAAAAGCACGTGGCCGTGAAATCTCTGCCAATGAGCAGGTACCCTCTAAAACACACATAGCTCTGATCTCTCTCTTAAACACGTCAAACATTACTCCTTCACAATCTCTAGATGATAATGTCTGTTGAAAAATTATCGCTAGCTAAGCGGAGACAAGGTGCACTCCAACACTTGGTGAGAGGTAGAGCAACTCAAAAGGAGGCTGGTGCGTGAATGAGGAAGGTCTCGCCCCGCTCCCCTCAGCCTGCAGCCGCTCTCTCAGTTTTGCGCAAATTAATTGATACCGTTAGCAAACTGTGATACTTAGAGCGATAAGAGAAGTTGCATAATCAACAGGAATGTTTAAAGCAAATTATAGAAAAAAACAATCTAAATCCGTTAAGTATCTCTCTCGTGAAAAGCGGACAGACAGACAGACAGACATTGAAATTTATATATATATTGATTACTTTTTGTGCCAACCAAATGAGAAATGAATAGCAAACCCTTTCAAAAATCTGAGCAGAAATTCACGTGAATGCAAACAAGTGTAAAAGTGAAATGTCTGGTACTGTGTAAAGTCCCACAGCTGATGACCACCGCAAGAGGACAACTTATCAAAGTAAGAAACAAATGACTATAAGAATAATAGGGAAGAACAATGACGCCAAATAAACAAAGAAAAACTCTCTGCTTAATTTCCATAACTCTTTCTTAAAGGAAAATTTTGGTAAGTTGTTTCTTTGCAATCATGATATTATTGCATTAGTAACATGAAATTGTGTTCTAAAGTCCAGCGTTTTCTACATATTTTTAAAAATATCTTGCCTACACTGGCACTTTACAATTAAGGCAATGGGGCACAAAACACCACCGGTAATTAAAAGCATAAAAAGTTACCGAATACATCGTCTTTTATTTTCCATAGAAGAAAACATGCTTTCCGTGTTTTCGATGCATGTTTGTGAATAATTATTTATTCACTGGTATATATTATTCCTGGTACAGTAATCCCTCCTCGATCGCGGGGGTTGCGTTCCAGAACCCCCTGCAATAGGTGAAAATCCGCGAAGTAGAAACCATATGTTTGTATGGTTATTTTTATATATTTTAAGCTCTTATAAATGCTCCCACACTGTTAACATTATTAGAGCCCTCTAGACATGAAATAACACCCTTTAGTCAAAAGTTTAAACTTTGCTCCATGACAAGACAGAGATGACAGTTCTTTTTCACAATTAAAAGAATGCAAACATATCTTCTCTTCAAAGGAGCAGAGAATGTCAGAGAGAGAGAGAGCATGCGACAGAAAAGGAAACAATCAAAAAATCAATACGTGCTTTTGGGCTTTTAAGTATGCGCACCGTGATAAAGCAGCCACAAAGAAGGGAGCAATGTGAAGGTAGTCTTTCAGCATTTTTAGAGAAGCGTCCGTATCTTCTAAGCAAACAGCCTCTGTGCAAACAGCCCCTCTACTCACACCCCCTCCATCAGGCACAGAGAACGTCAGAGAGAGTGAGAGAGACAGAGAAAAGCAAACAATCAAGCACCGCTTGGGAAGCATATCTTATATCATTGAGGAGTTTTATTAAATACGTAATACATGCTCTGATTGGGTAGCTTCTAAGCCATCCGCCAATAGCGTCCCTTGTATGAAATCAACTGGGCAAACAAACTGAGGAAGCAAGTACTTTAAATTAAAAGACGCATTGTCCGCAGAAATCCGCGAACCAGCGAAAAATCTGTGATATATATTTAGATATGCTTACATTTAAAATCCGCGATGGAGTGAAGCCGCGAAAGTCGAAGCATGATATAGCGAGGGATCACTGTACTATTTTTTTAGAGGTAAGGATACGTTTTCTATTCACTTGTGAGAGCTTCAACATAAGTAAGTAAATTGTAACAAAACCAATGTGGTATGAACAGTTTGCTGTGATTTCATCTGATCTGGTGGAAACCAAAGGGGTGTGGAGAGTGAAAAGTTAACTAACGACTAAAAGTGCTGTGTTATCACTCACAGCTTTTTTTTTTTTAAAATGACTAATTCTCATAATATGGTTGTTTTTATTCAAAAATGACATGAATATGCTACCTTACAATGTGTTTGTTTTCACAAGACACAGATCAATACTCAACAACTGTCTTGCTTTGGTAAGTTGTAAGGCTTACCGACTCCAACAAGTTCTGGGCATTTGGGAAATAATGTTGTTTTGTTTAATCCCAAAGGAAAAAAGCCACTGTGGGCAAGATACTTTTTTTAAATGTATTAAAAATTGATGGAGTTTGAAATACAATTTCATGTGGCAAATGCATACATATTGTATATATGTTTGTGAGGAAAACACTTTGACTTGAAAAATACAAAACTTATTCTGTACAAAGGTTGCACTCCTCCATGAACCACATGTCAATATCTATCAGCACCATCTACAGAGTTTGTGTTTTTTCCTTGGTTTTCTTATTTTTTTTCTAGTGTTATGCTTTTTTTTCACCCCAAATGTGTTCAATACAGATGTGTATCAGTGGGCTGTGCGATGGACAGATGCCCATTGTGGATTGAACGGAATGCTGCCGGGATGCACTCTGGCCCTACAAATGGAGAAAGTGGATGCAGAAAATGCAATGGATGGATGAGGCCTTCTCTTTGTTGCTCTCTGGAGCTCAGATTCTCAAGCTCTGGCACACAATCATATTGCTCAAATTTATAATGTAATCTTGTCTCCTTAGCATATTTATGAGGAGCCTGCATTGGATGCCTAATGTGAGGAGAAGAATCAGCGCCCCAAACCACTGTAAAGCTGCTTCCGTTATTTAATTGACAGTGACACTTTGCTTTCATTACACAAGATTTAGTTTCACAGGTCCTAGAAGAACTCCAGAAAGAATGACTGTATGCAGCCTTATCATTAACAATTCAAATCGGGCTCTTGCCTTTCCCTTAATCTCCTGTCCCCTGTTCTAGTTTTTTTGCCCAGAGACATTACACCCTTTTTTATTTTTGTCCCAAATGCCACAACAAAAGCACTTGGTAAATCTAGAGCTTAGTATTTAATGGAGTCTGAATTATTTAAGCCTAGTTAAGCACAGTTTCCTTGTGACATGGAAAGATGTGAGTGTGAAAGTCAGCTATCTTAACTGTGAAATATGGTGATGTCACCGAGCACAGACTTTCTCATCTTAAATCATCAACCACGTTCTCCCAGGCTGAAATGCATTCATTTTTGATGGGAAATTGGGTTCACACAGGAACTAAATCTGCATGTATAGTTAATCCTGACTGTTCATGGCATCTTTCAGGGTTCAGAGTTTTTCAGAAGTATAGATTCTATCTGGTACAGCACAAAGACATATGGGGGTTAACTTATGGAGATGCAACACAAAGCAAAATGTTGAAATATAAACTGAGAAGCCTCATGCAGTACAAACAATGTATATAATGGTCAATTGTGCAGAATAATTGGAAGTAACACATAGACTTATCTGAAATCCATCTCACCCTCAGCCAGGAAGAGCTGACAATGGAAGAAGATCCTTCACTCCACCTCGTCCCCTCATTTTCCAGTTCCTCCATTTCAAAGTGAAACAAAACCCAGTGAAATTCATCATTTGTAAGACAATTAGATGAAAGGAAGGAACACTTAGTATGACTAGAGGTTTGGTTTATCTGATTGAACTCTATTTTCCCAACTGCCATCGTTTCCCTGGATGTGGGGTTATCTTCTGGCATTTCTCCTATATTAATTATTTTACCTGGGTTGACAATGCAGGCCTTCTGTACAAAAAGGCTTCTTCTTGAGGAGGTTAAAGTACAGTGATGCGAGCAGCAAGCTGCTGGGAATGTTCTACAAGTCCATAGTGGCCAGAGTGCTCTTGTATGCTGTGGACTGCTGAGGATACCAGTCCCTTGAATAGTCTGATCAGGAAATCACAGTACCCTGGACTTGCTGTCTCACTTTACCATATATGTCTTCTCTCTCTCTGGTTTCCAATTCCTTCTTACCAAGAAGGTGCTTTCCACTGCCACACTCCCAGTTCCTGAGGGTATGGAGGAAATTGTAGGCCACAGCTGGCTGAGACTCAATAGCTTACCTTCCTGTTTACAGACCAGTGAATTTGCAGTTAGCAAGGGATCTCTCTAGATGAATATGATGTATGTTTACATTACCAGATCTTGTTTTTTCAGTGGCCGTGCTAGTTTTATACTTATTGAGGCCCAAAGCTAAATAAAGCTTTGACACCCCTTGACATAAATGTATACATTAACTGCAGGGACAGGGTTTCCCTTAGACAATTCAGTACAACTGGAGAATGGTGAAGGGTCCCCTTTGGAGTGTTGAATGTGATCAGATAGTGAATTTGCATCCCATTGAATAATCACGGCAATCGAAGAACTGGGTGGTGGGTTCATGTTTAAAGTTGTTTAATGCGACTGAAGAGCGAGAAGGATGGATGCTTAATTTGTAAGTTGGTTAGCACAGCCGCACGCTCACCGACTCCAGAGGCTACTTGTTGACTATAAACTTTCCATTGCCCATCTTTCCCATTTTCCGTGACAGACTGAGCAGACTGGGGTCCCCTGGTGCAGCCTCTTGGTTCACTTAAACCTTGAGCAGACTGTCTATCGGTGTAGGCTCTCTGAGCCTTTCCTCTGTGAGGAGCACCATGTTAGAAATAGCAAAGTCAGTTAAATAAAGGCTGGGCAGTGGTAAGTAGTGCTTGAAGTGGTACCAGATTACTGGCGATACTCTTTTTATGGCAAAGACATTCAAGTTGAGGGGGATCCCCTATGAAGTTTCAAGCACTGAGATACATCAACAGTGAAAGAGCAGGAATGTATTTGCAGAGCGGTGTCTGAACTCACTGGTATGCTAAAACAAGGTGCCAGTACAGTGAAACAATGAGTGCTGAGATACATCAACACTAAATGAAAGAGCAGGACAATGTTCACCAAGAGATGTTGGTATTCACTGGTACAATAAGAAAAGGTGCCAGTACAGTAAAATGATCACTGAAATAAATCAACACTCACTCAAAAAGAGGTACTGGCATTCAACGGTTCGCTAAGAGAAGGTGACAGTACCATGAAAGTTTGATCGTCATGATACAGAAGCAAGCGGTCAAAGATTGCCGGGAAGCTTTCCTCCTAAAGCATTTAGCGCCGACTTTCAATCAAAGAGCAAAGCATGAAGGTTCATGAAGAGGTGCTGGCTCTCACCAGTATGCTAAGTACTGGTGGTAAGAACTTCTCCCTGACAATTCTGGCAACTCCTGGCCTGATAACCATCTGCATAGAGTTTTCACATCTTTTCATGAGTGCGTTGATTCTCTGATTTTCCGGTCACTCCTCTAAGATGTGCAGTTGAAGCTGACTTGCACCTCTATATCAGCCCTCCATGAGCGAATGTGATGTGCTCTGAGATGAACTAGAGCTCCAAACCATGATGCTTGGCTCCCGCCTTCTGCTCAATGCTGACAGGATATGTTCAGTTACTGCATGACCTTGAATTGGATTAGGCAGGCCTGAGAATATCATGTTACGAAAAGGTGTTGAAAATGGAAGGATAAATGAAGGTTACTGACACCAGCCATTTGCAAGAAACCTTCATACTACTGTATATCATACCGTGGCTGTTTAACATGGGGGCTATTTGTCCACCACCCAAATTTTCTATACCCTTCTAATTCATTTCTGTTGCCTGATACCATTGCCTTCAACACCAACAATATTTATTTATATAACACATTTTCATACAGTCAATGTAGTTCAAAACTGCTTTACAAGACAACAAAAAGAAAGTTATAAGAAATGAAAAACAAATAAGATTAGGAAATAATACTGAAGAATTAGTAAAAAAGGCAAAAGGTAAGGTCAGATGACTGGGAGGACAGAAAAAGCAAAATAGGCAGGAGAAACAAATAAAATCTGCAGGGGTTCCATGTCCCAAAAAAGTCCATCCCACACTGGGCATTCTACCAAATATAAATGTTCATAATTCAGTCCTCTTTCTCTTCAAGCTTCACATGATAGAAATTGATGATGTTGGTCTTGTGGACAGCTGAGATATCCGCCTTCAATCCAGTAAGTGTGCCCTGCTACATATGGGGCTTACATTACAGACACTATTCTGGGAGGTGTAGCGGGGTTCCTGTGAAAGAACTACAAGGCAGTTATTTGTTTTGTTTGTTAGATCAGTAACATCATTTTCTTAGACTTTGTAGGTATAGAAATAGAGAAAAAGAAACATGACTGCAGCTCTTTATTGCCTAACAGAGAAAGCGAAGAAAAGCCTACTTCTGAGAAATATGATAAATGACATATATTTCTGCACACTCTGTTGGCATCTGAGGAATAAAAGAATTCCTGAACTGATCAAATTTACTTAATAACGTGCATATGGGTTTTCTGTGGCAACAGCTGCGGCCGGTGCTAAATGTGATTAATTAACCCAAGGTAAAAAAAAAAAATGATGGACTCAATTAAGATTTATGCCTGAGACAAGGTTAGGGGATTCTAAGAAAAGAGGGAAAGGGAACTGACTCACACAAGAATGCCTCCTGCTTCCTATGGTATTTCTTTAGATGCTAACGTTCCACGTGAAACCAAAATTCCGTTGTGATTCATGGCACGCCTATTGTGGCATGCGGATGTTTTGGGATCAGCCGCATCTGTGAAGGGAATTTATGTGCGTGCTAAACGTGCTTAGCTGCTCAGCAAATGGCGCTCCACTAAGTGTTTATTTTTATGTATTTTTTTTTTATTCAGTGACTACTTTACAAGGTAGAAAGCAGCTGTAACCACCAAATGATGGCCTTTCATCCGGAAGGGCTTGCAAATCAAGGTGGACCTTGGACCTTTACTCAAAAGTCAAGTGGCTCAGCTGTGGTGCACTTTTTTAGACTATGTGACAGACTAAAATATTCTAGAAACCCTTATCTGATTTATGATAGTGTGAGATTTCTGAGAATTAACGCAACGTGGCTCCAAAGACCTCCCTGTCTACAGACTGCCAAATAAAAGCCCAGAACTTCTGCATGCTGCTACTTTAATTTGCTTTCCCTCTTTTCTGATTAGTAGAATTGTTATCAACACATTTGCAGATCCATAACTTCTCCTCCATCCATCCATCCACAGAGCCACACAGCCATGCGTTCACCATTGACAAAGACTGGCAGTATAATGGGTTGTATTAGAGAGCTCAGTGACTTTAAACATTGCACTGTCTTAGGATGACACCTTTGTCAAGAGACAGTATGTGAAATTTCTGCTCTGTTAGATCTGCCCCTGGCAACTGTTAGTGTTATTATTGTGAAATGGGAGTGTCAATGAACAACAACAGCTCAGCCACCAAGTGGTAGACCACACAAACTCACATGGTGGAGCTACCGAGTGCTGAAGCACATAAAAATCGCCTATCCTGCGTCACATCACTCATAACTGAGTTCCAAACGGCATCTGGAAGCAACATCATCACAAAAACTCTTCATTGAGAACTCTGGACTCTGGAGCGGGGAATACATGTTTTTTGGAGTGATGAATCATACTTCACTGTCTGGCAGTCTAATGGATGAATATGGGTTTGGTGGATACCAAGAGACTGCTACCTTCTGGACTACATAGTTTTTAAATTCTTGGAGTCATATTGACAGGTTTTGGGTTAGGCTCCTACTTAATTCTACAGCAAACGAAGCCATTATAGACAATTGTATAATTCCAACTTTGTGGCAACAGTTTGCTGGTGGTCCTTTTGTTTTTCAGTATGACTATGCCCCGGCGCACAAAACCAGTTGCATAGAGGTATAGAAGAACTTGTGTAGTCTGCACAGAGCCATTACCGCAACCCTATCGAACACCCTTGGAATGAATTGGATCTACGATTGTAAGCCAGGTGTTCTCATCCAAAATCAGTACCTGGCCTCACAAATCCTCTTTTGGCTGAATCAGCACATGCTGTATTTCTTCAAACCAACTCCAAACATTTGTGGAAAGCTTTCCTAAAAGAGTGGAAGCCGTTATAGCCACAAAGGTGAGGAGGGGGGAGCATACTCCATATTATTACCTATAGAATGGGATGTCCAACAAGCTCATATACTGTAGGCATGATGGCCAAGTGTCTACAAACTTTTGGCTATATAAGTGTTCAGACTGTTTACTCAGTACCCCAAAGCTTTTTAGACAGTGATTGCAGCCTAGACTCTTCCTGGATTAGACACCACAAGCTTCACACACATGGATTTTCTGGCATTCTTCTCTGCAGATCCTCTCAAACTCTGTCAGGTTGTATGGTCACCAACAGTGGACAGTTGTTTTCAGGTCTTTCCTGAAATGTTCGAATGGGTTTGAGTCCTGTCTCTAGCTGGGTCACTCAAGGAAATTTCCAAAGTTGATCCTAATCCATTCCTGTGTTGTCTTTGCTGTATACATAGGATTACTGTCCTATAGGAAGGTGAACTTTTAGCCCAATCTGAGGTCCAGAGTGCTCTGCATCAGGTTTTCAATAAGGATATCTCTATGCTTTGCTCTAATCAGCTTTCCATCCCCCCTGTCTAGTCTCGTCATCCCAGCCTCTGCAAAACAACCAAGCTTCACCATTGGAATGGTATCGTCCAGATGATGACCGGCATATGGTTTCCTCCAGACATGACACTAATCTTGCTTTTATCAGTGTTTCTCACAGTCTGAGAGTCATTTCAGTACCTTTTTGCAAACTCCAAGTGGGTTTCCATGTGCCTTTTACTGTGGAAAGACTTCTGTTTGGATATTAAGCTCAGATTAGTAGAGTGTTGCAGTGATGGTTGTCTTTCTGGAAGTTTATCCCATCTCCACACAGGTTATCTGGACCAAAGCCAGGGTGACCAAGTGACCAACTCTCTTATCATGACCATTTTCTCCCAATTGCTCAATTTAGAAGAGTAAACAGCTCTAGAAAATGTTGTGGTTGGTCTTAACTTTATCTATTTAAGAATTATGGTGGCAACTATGCTCTTGGGAGCCTTCAGTGCTGCAGAAATGTTTTGCAACCAGGATACAATCCTGTCTGTGTGCTCCGCAGGCAGTTCTTTAAATGTCAGGTCTTGGTTTTTGCTCTGATCAACATTGTCAACTGTGGGACCTCCTATAGATAGACGTGTGCCTTTCCTAATCATTTCCAGTCAGTTGAATTGAACCATTCAAACAAGGTGTAGAAACATCTCAGCGATGATCAATTGAATGAGATGCACCTGAGTCAAATTTCAGATATCATAGCAAAGAGTCTGAATACTTCTGTCAATGTGATATTTCAGTTTTTTATTTTTAATAAATTTGCAATAAATGTACACTTATGTATTTCTGAGGTATTGAGCATTGATTCATGAGGGAAAAATGAATTTAAATGATTGTAGCACAAGGATGAAACATTGCAAAATGTGAAAAAAAGTGAAGGGGTCTGAATCTTTTCTGAAGGCACTGCATATGAACAATGATGATATCACACCAGTGTCAATGCCCGGGAGTACCAGGGTAAGAATATATTGGATACCAAACTAAATTATCCATTCAGTGATAAATTATTTCATTCATAACAACAGAGGCTGTGCATATTCAGAACAGACATGTTCAAAGAAAATCAGCAAGAATCCATTAAGTAATAAACTGTCTCCAAAATCCAGAGGAGCTCTAATTCATGGGCTGCTGCAGGCTGCTGTCTAATAAGTAATGAAAATACTGTTGGAAAGAAAAAATGTCATCTGTGTACTGGAAACTGAACATCTGTCACTTCAAAGTCTCCAAGCCTGCTTTAAATACAGCAAAGCAAAACCATCAATTTCATCGTTAGGAACGTTTACAAGAAAAGTCGTCAATTAAGTGGAACATCTTAGTGCCCCACATAAATGCATTTTATGATTTTATGCTGAACCCCAAAGTGTCAGTCAGTAAATAAACAAAAGAGAGAAGATGCTCTTCACCAAGATGAAGATCATGGGCTACTTTTGCAACCAAAATGACTCAGTATGTATTCAAATAGTGCATGTGAATTGCTCATCTTCTTAACGTTGTATCCCCACTGATGGGCCCCAACTTTATTACTTTTACCCGTCATCCTGATCACTGCTGCTCTGCATGCATTTACCAGGTCACGTGTAAGGTGTAAACAGTAAAAGTCCGAGCCTTGCGGGGTTCAACATTTAACTTCTAAATATAATGACGGAGTACGTTCAGCACATTCCTATACATAAACAAGTCAATAAATATGAACTAAATCACGCAAGGATGGTGCCTGAGAGTCCCACAGAATTTTTAAGCCTGTGTAACAGAATAAAGTGATTGATGGTGCTGAGAGCTGAATTTAACCTCAACAACAGAATTTCTTCATTAGATGACATTAAAGTGTCACATGCAAGGGTTAGTGCCATTCTGTGCTGTAACTGGGGCAAAAGACGGATTGGAATTTCTCAAAGAAAACTGTTATGTAAAGTGTAAGGTGCAACGTGTCATGAAATGATTGTTGTTACTGAATCTTTATGGGCTATGCTGGTTGCATTTCATGTGACAAACCTGATATCCACCACTTGACCTGACCGTGCACTGTATAGTCAGGGGCAAGTATTGTCAGAAATGCATTGTTGGTTAATTTTATTTTTAATTTGTTACTATTTTTGGATGTCTTGATTCATGCTCAACAAGCCAGGTAAGGAAATTCTAGAAAGTTGATTCTGTTCATTTGGACACTGAGGAAGACACTTGGATGAGTGACGAACGTATAGGAAAAAAACTATCTCCAGATGAACAGAATCAACTTTCTAGAACTATTTTTGGATATTTTTTCATTATTATAGTGACATCATTGTCAGTAACAATTTAGTTTTACATTTTTATAAAATATATATCAAAAACTAAAATATTCACTATATGGAAACTAATATATATATATATATATATATATATATATATATATATATATATATAAAATATATGAACAAAACTGAAAAATCAAAAACAAAAATATATATAAAAAGCTAAAATAATTATAAAATCCTAAGCTATATATATATATAATCCTAAACCTTAAAGTGCAATGATTTTATGTGACTTTTTATGTCACGTTTTGTGCCATGCTTTAAATCGGCTTATTTTAAAATATACATATATATGTTTGGTATCATTCTTTTCAGAATTTATCGAACCTTAATTTGATGTTGTTAGATTTTCAGATTCTTATTCCCTTTTTAAATTATAAACTAAAAAATATCAAGAACTCACGTCCCGCAAGACAGGACTTCAAGCCAAGAGGTTTAACCACATCCGGGGCCGGAAATAAAAGACAAAGAGTAGGACAGCTGCTGTACAGGCTTTTAAATGTTCAAAGCACTGCGCGAGATGCAGATCACGTGGCACGGCAGCAGCAATCCAGCAGCTGATTGAGCAAAGAGGAGGTTAACAAAAAAACTGTATTTGTTTCCCATTGTATCACCATTTAAGAGGGGGCTTCAGAGGAGCAGCCACGTCTCCTTGGGGTGCGTTCAGCCCCCCTCTTCACAACGCAAGCAGCAGAGACATGAAGTGGCTGGCATGTAGTGCAGGCCGGGGGGATTGGAAAGCAAATGGAGCAGGAGGTGAACCCCCTAGTACAGGGGTGGCAAACTCCAGGCCTGGAGTGCCGCAGTGGCTACAGGTTTTCATTCCAACCCTTTTCCTAATCAGTGACCAATTTTCAGTGCTAATTAACTTTTTCCCCATCACTTTAATAGCATTGTTAGAAGAGTTCAGTCCTCTGAATTGATTCCTTTCTTCATTAAAGGACAGCCAAGCAGAAATGAGATGTGAAACTAGCTGACAGATGACCAGCTAAACTGGGGCTTCAAACTCCAACCAATTTTACTCCAACCAGTTTCTTAATGAAAAGCCAATTTTTGCTGTTAATTAAACCCATTATTTAACTCCATGGCTTGTTGCTGCTCTCATTCTGCCACAGCACACATTTCAAAAACTGTTGTTTTTCTGTTCTTTCTAAGAGCACTGTCAAAATGTTTTGGCACCAAGACCATCACCTCTCTTTAATTTCAGATATTGTGTAATGGACACTGGGGAGCTGGTCATGTGGTGGCTTGTTTTGTGTCTCGTTATTGTTTGGCTGCTAATTAAAGAAAAAGAAACAACTATGGGGCCTGAGTCAAGTTAATTAAAAGAAGTAATCAGCAGCAAAAACTGGTCACTAATTAAGAAGATGGTAAGAATGAAAACCTGCAGCCAATGCGGCACTCGAGGCCTGGAGTTCACCACCCCTGCCCTAGTAAAATATATATGAACAAAACTGAAAAATCAAAATCTAAAATATATATAAAAAACTAAAATATTTATATAAAATATATATATATATATATAAAATCCAACATTTGTCTGTGTGCCTGTATGTATGGCTATCCACTTTTCATGGGAGAACTACTTAACAGATTTAGATCGGGTTTTTTTCTATAATTTTTTCTATAATTCTATATATTGTCTGCGTGTGCAGACAATAAAAGAGGCGTTTCATGCCATTGCAGGTAGGTAATACACAGGCAAAAACACCTACAGATCCATAAAGAATCTCACAATCAGCCTAACATTCTCATTACCCAGGATTTCCAACTGTGATTGGGGCACATGGGACTGATCAGAGTGGAGTTTGATCAAACATTATGTGGAAATGTACCTCTCCTCCTTATGAATAATCAGACACAGTGTCTTCTTTAAATATTTGACCTTCGTCAATATCTCGATGGTCAGACACAGGTTCTAGGAATATGACATTCCCTGCAACTGACCCAACAAAAAAACAAAAAGAGGGCTACATGGAACATACCTATGGCACACATTAAGGACAAATATATGCCATAACCATCCTTTACCTGAAATGAAGTAACCACTGCATCCTACCACTGGTTCTGAGGAGCAGCTTCCCCCTGACAGGGCGATGGGCATTTTGCTGGAGAGCCAAATCTTCTGCAGGGGTAAGGTCTGGACCGCATGGACCTCCATCTGTTTTTTGCTTGTCTACCTTCTTATTAGCTTTAAAATTAAACGCTGCATTCAGTAAGTACAATGCACACTACTTACGCGTTTAATTTGTCGGCCACTTTTTGCCAGCCGTCTTTATTGGTATGGGCTGCTTTTGCAGTGTTACCCCTTCTGCATATTAAATCTTGAAATTCTTCACATTCTTCGAATAAAAGGTTCTGCTCCGCTTGTGTGAAAAAATGCGCCCATGCGCATCATTTTGTTACAGCCTATCAAAGACTTGCTGATCATGTTTTTTAGACTCAATATATATGGTCTTTTCAATCAGCGCAGGCGCGCGCATTCATCTCGGATGATTAGATCCAGCTAGAGTAGTCTACTACACGACTGCGTTTGAAAAACCGACTTATCCCGGATGAGTATCACCGGCATTAACTAATCCAAAATGAGGCATCTGATCTCGGATGATTTAAGTGACATACGGAAAGTACCCCTCTGGTCAGGTGAGACCAAAGTAGAGTTGTTTGGTCATATCACACAACAGCATGCTTTGCAAACACATAATCAATGTTAGGTGTGGTAGAGAAGTGATAATCTAGGAGACCTTGACACCTTCTAATTACTGAGTCCTCCATGAGCACTTCTTTATACCAGGGAATTCTGTGGAATAATGTGAGGCTCTCTGGCTGACATCCAAACCTTGGCTGAAACTGAAGCATTGGGAAGCAGTGTTGAGACCTTAAAGAACATTGCTGGAAAAAATAGGCTTTAACATCCATGATCCAAAAAGTTTTAGATTAGATTAGATGAAACAGAACTTAATTTGTCCTCAGGGGGACATTTTTTACAAAAGAAAACAGCTTATTATTATGGTGCATATGTGGTGTCTTCTGGGCACTGAAATGAAATGTAATTACACTCCGATACATGAGGTGGCGTCGTTGGTAATGCTTTCTTCTCTTTTGCCCTTAGACATGAGGACATCAAAGAAGAAGACTGATGCCATTTCCACCTGCTCCTGTAAGCACCACCCTTTCAACCAGGACACGCTGGCATGTGCAGTCAACTTTTGTTTACTTTTCCTTGTCTTGATTCATTTTTGGCTCAGCCAGGCAGACAGTTAAAGTGGGTTTTGCCATAACTACCCCAAATCTTGCCTAGTTCTGTGATCTTTTGTTATACTGCTAAAGGTGGAGCTGTATGTTGTGAGCTACAAGTAACAAGGTGCATGAGTCCCACCAAATTACAAAACTGCTTTAAAAAAAATGCCCACTAGAGGGGGTATCACCATTAAACCCCAACTAGTATAAGGACTAACAGAATCTTTATAAATAAAAGGATTTATCTTCACAAAAATGCTCACTAAGAACCTTAGAAGAGCAAAAAGGTGTAAATGAATCATCAGTAAGGCAAACCCAAGTGAACAATGTCCCAAAAACACAGTCCATAGGAGAGGTCAAAACCAGAGCAAGGAGGCAAAAAATCCATAATCATAATAAACACAGTCAAAATAAACTCACCGCTCCCATGCATGTTTGAAATGAACTACTAGGAACTGTGAGAGACCCTCTGGCTTTATAGGGCAGAGAGAAATTCATGGTGGTGATTGGCAGGTGGCCCCGCCTCTTGGGGGACTGCCCACAAAACACATGGCACATAACATAGGCATCTTGCATGCATAAATAAAATCAAAACAAAGAGAAATGACACTATAAGGTCTTGAATCATGAGGCAGTGCTGTTGACTGAGGCTCTGCAGAAGTTTTTACCTAGATGTGACTATTCACAGCAGTAATATTAAGACATGAGAAAAAAAAAATGAATTATTGTTCTAGTGACCTCAAATGAATATATTGCACCTTAATAATAATACATTTTATTTATATAGTGCCTTCAACAACAATTTTTTCCAATTCATTTAAGGTCTGATGTTACTTTAAGTCAGTTGTTCCCAACTTTTCCTATGACCTGCACCCCTTAATTGTTTGCACTCCCTACAAAAGTAATACCACATTTGAAGATGAAGAAGTCAAACTTTTAATTTTTGAAAAAACAAATTGAGCAACAAAGAGTACTGCGGATGAATAAATTGAACTGAAAAAATAATCTTTTAACCCAGTGCATAAAACTTTAATATAAAAAAGCGATTTACTTTTATAAATCTCAATAATCTTGTAAATGTGTCCCCCGTGAAGTTTAGATACTTAACGATCTGGGGGTTGGAGTATTCTACGAAGCATCAAGCAACACAAGATCAACAATCAAAGAGTTTGGAGTATTGAAGACCCCCGTGAAGTGCCCCCGTGAGGTACTGCTAAGCAATGAAACACAGTAGATGAGCTTTGCCCCGTGATAACACCTGCGCTGCAGTTCAAAAACAGACACACCACACAGTTAAAAATTGCTGCGCTACTGTCAGGACCACCAGCAGGAGAGATGGGCTGAGCATAAGCAGTAGGTGTTGCATCCAATTCAGTCCCCCTTGTAACGGGCAAAAATATTAATCACACCTTGCAATCAGTGACATTTCATGATCAGGACTTGCACTGAAATTAATACTCAACCTCACTGTTCTCTATGGATCATTGCAAGGTCCAAATTCCATTCTCTTAAAAAAGTTATTCGCCTTTATGAAAGCTCTGCCCACTGCAAACAACCCATGAAAACACACGTTTCTGTGGCTCACAGGTGACAACTGTGAGTGCAATACTCGATTCTTTTCATATCCTAGAAGAGGGCCATTAATTAACCTACAAATGATGGCACACAGATTCCACCAAATAAAGTCGTACAACGCATCTTACTTAATTTTGCCGAATCATGACACTGCCTTTTTCTTTGTTGCACCCCCTGAAATGCCATCTCACACCCCCTGGAACCCCTGCTTTAAGTGGAGAAAAATATCCAGATTCACATGTTTGTGATTTTACTTTTTATGCTAATATAATTGCTGCGGTTTTCATGAACTTTAAGAGAATGTTAGTAACTTTATAGTCATTGTGCAATGTTTTGGTCAATTTCAATTCAGTTTATTCCTCCTACAGTACAATAAACATATTCTCCACCTTACATTTTTTTAACTTGTACTACATTTTTATTTAATTAATATTATTTTTATCAGTATGCTGCTGCTGGAGTATGTGAATTTCCCCTTGGGGATTAATAAAGTATCTATCTATCTATCATTGCTAGGGCTGTTGATTAATCGTAGTAATAGTAGTATAGCTATTCTGTCTGGACTGCAGTTACAGTCAAGATTTCATATTTCTGAGGTTTTCGATAGAAAAAGCCCCACTGAACATTTGTTAGTAGCAAAGTATCAGTCTTAACTTCAGTATCACTCATCCACTGCATGCAGTAATTAATATGACCATTCATTTTTTAATAATCAGAGCTGGGCCAAATCACTTCAACACTAGCTTCAATGTAAATTTTCAGGTCACTTTAGAGAGATGATGGATCCCTACCCAAAGCCAGTCACTGAACAAATAGTTCTGTTTGGCATGAGATCTCTCTGATCTCTCTTTTACATTGTTTTTAAAGCTTAAAATCAGTGTAATTGATAGTATAGCTGTAGTTCTGGACATGGGATGAAATGTGTTGTTCCACTAGATCTACCACTTCACTCCCAGTTGAACAGAAGACTCACCGGTACCATCATGCCAGGCTGGGTTAACAGCTAATAGTAGCTCTGGAAGATATTAATCCTAATTCTGATGGTGCTTCCTGATGTAAGAGACAAGCATGGCTTTCAGAGTCTGGCTAACTCACTCAGAGATGATCACCTGGGGATGAAACAGTGTTGTGTTCTTATACACAACTCCCCAAGAAGCAAGAAATCTGATCATTTCTGAGCTCGTAAAAAAACTCCCCAAGAAGCAAGAAATCTGATTGTTTCTGAGCTCATAAACTGTAGGCCACCACTAGTGATGCAGGTCCTTGGTACTCCCAGCAGGTGAATATTTTAGCTATCAGGATAGAACAGATGCACAGTGTTGTAGAATCTGATTAGTCAAACAGCTCTACCCACACACTTAAATAAGTTTTCCCGTTTTTACTGATCGACAAGGGGCCTACCAGATCCACACCCAACATCTCACCTAGTTCCTTCAATAATATGTGCCGGAGTTCTCCTGTCAGAAAAACAGGTGAGTTATGATACTGTTGATATATGTCAGAGGTCTTCATGTGACATCAAACATCTTTTCTTACTGTAGGCCACCATGCAACCTCCAAGATCTTCTTTAGCATCTTCAGTCTTCCTAAATGGCCATCAAATGAGCTGTTACGAAAATACTTAAGAAACTTGGGAATGTGTTTTTTTGATACTACTAAGTGATATTTGCCTCCACCTAATTTTGGTGGAACACAACGAAACACCACACCTTGAAGCCTTTTAAAACATATATGACTGGTTCTCTTATCAGGCCTCCCAATAAACAGGAATATTATTCTGTTTTCAAGAGGCAGGACTGAACCTTGAGTTGATTCTAGGCCCACCGAAGATGTCTCAGTTGGAAGACCATGCACTGCTTATCATCTGCCTAATACCATTCCGACAGTAAGGCATGGTGGTAGTGGTATCATGCTAGGTGGGAGCTTCTGAACAGTTGGGACTGGGAGACTGGTCAGAATTGTGAGAAGAATAAATTTAGCCAAATGCTTAGAGGCCCCTTAAGAAAATCTTCTACAGCATGCATGAGAAGTCAGACTGGGGTAACCGTTCACCTATCAGTACAACAATGACCTGAAGAATATAACCAAGGCAACCATGGGGTGGCTTCTGGACATGTGTGCAATTGTCCTTAAGTATCCCAGCCAAAGCTTGAACATTCATGGAGAAACTTGAAGATGGCGGTTCAGAGATGCTTCCCATCCAGACTAATGGAGCTCTAGAAGATCTACCAGGGAGAATGGGATAAGCTGCCCCAATCCAGACATGCAAAGCTTGAAGAAATGTACCAATAAAAGAAGCTGGAATTGCTGCCTAAGGGGCATCTACAAAGTACAGAATCAAAGGTCTTAACACTTAAATGAATGTGAGATTTCAATTTTGCATTTTTAATACAGGGTGACCCACGAAAAAGTGGCCCGCCTCCACCTAGACGACTCCCGTCTCGTCTGCAGCCGAATAGCAAGGGTTAATGGCCACCACGATTGCCTGACTTAACAACGTGCGACTATTTCTTGTGGGGTCAATTAATGGGCTGCAGACTGTAAATGAACTGAAGTTGAACATTGAAAGTGCGATACAGAGAATCGATTCCATAACTTTGCAAAGAGCGTACATGAACATGCTGAAACAGGCACAGAGATGTATTGATGCACAAGGAGATCACTTTCACCATCTTCTGTAAATGTGAGTACCAAATTTGATCATTTTTTTCTTCACCACATCATGCAGTCATGCCGGTGGAAATGGGCCACTTTTTTGTAAGCCACCCGTACATTTACAGACCTCTCTTTGTCATTATGGGTTACTGAGGGCAGACTGAGGCATAAAAATGGCAAATTTAAAATTAAACCATCAACACAATAAAGTGCAGAAAGTGAAGGGGCCTGAATACTTTATGAATCCACAGTAGCAGACATTCCAACTGTCCAAGTGTAGTTGTAAGTGTCAGTGTGCAAACAAAGCAGAGTCCAGCTCTTCATGACCATGTACTGGATGGACTCCAGCATATTTTTGGCCTGAATTCTCAACTGATGACCACCATCTGTCCACTGTCAAATAAACCGGTCAGTATTGTGTGCTGATTTTGCAACATTTGAACTATCATGTGCTATGAGATCTGAAATTTCAATGTAGCATAAAATTGAGCCTGGTGATATTGTCTGAAAATGTGTAAGTTGCCTTAATCCCTTTCTCGATTTGTAGAGCTTGCAGTACTGGAGTGCTGAATAAGCTGCTGCATGTGTAGTGCAGCAAAAAATGAAAAAAAAAAAAATAGAATTTATCCTGCTAAGGGACAAACTTGGAGTTGTGATGAGGTCAGCACTCGTGTCAACCCTGGTAATGTGAAAGTAAAAAAAAAAATAATAATAAGGACAAATGACTTTGTTGGTGGCGATGGCAAACATTATTTTAATCATTACAAAAACACAGTCCCACGCAGTGCCTTATAGACTGTTTAAAAAATCTGTGGAAATGATCTTAAACCAGAACTTGATCAAATTCAAAAGCAGTCAATCTTATATAGCTCCTTTCACTGACCACTCCATGACAATACAGCCCCTCACAAGGACAATAACGAAAACGCATTGATGTTCCATTTTGGTGAACAGAAGCTGCAGATTACTAGAGAGCAGTGTCAGGTTTGCTCTCCTCAAACACCACGCTGTCTCTGTTTTGTAGGCCGCAGGGCACATCACGTTAATTATCTCAGTAAATGCTGTACTTGCACTCATTAGGATGCATATCATTTGCAGCATTAAATATGTCTAACAAGGCTGTGGAGGTTAATGTGGTCAAAGAGACGGGCGTTAAAGCCTCTCTCCTGTCACCCACAGATCCCAGGGGCCACTTGGATGAGGGTTGGGCCAGCAGGTGTGAAGGACAGAGGGTGCCTTCCTGTTAAAGTCGGCTTGTAAACCTGCATCAGCTTTCAGAATTCGTTTGGGGGGAGGGAGGGGGGCAGTTGCGGGAGGCTTAACGGTGTGGAAAACCAAGATGGAGAAGCTAGCAGGCATAAGATGGCAAGCAGGACTGCAGACAGGCAGGGCCTGTTCAACACAAAATGTGTAGCTATGAAGGGAATGCTGATCACAATTTTAAGTCAAATTTGACATTACACTAGTCCGTGTTCAGGAGCCAACTTTAGAGGAGATTGTAATGAAAGGCACTATAATGAAGAAACAAGTCCTTACTTTGTCTAATCAATAGAGAAAGATAGTCTTGAAAGATGCTATATGACAGATAGATAGATAGATAGATAGATAGATAGATAGATAGATAGATAGATAGATAATTTCTTCTACTGCAAGACAACAAAAATTTCCCCTTTTCATTATAGTATAACTAGCTGTACTCCATGGCTGTACCCAGATAGTAATGAAACAGGACAAACTTTAAAAATCAAATAGACGTCAGCACTATATCTGATTGTGTTCCGCTCTGACGGGAGAGGGTTCCCCGCATGGGGAGAAAAGCACATGGCTGTGATATCTCTGGCAGTTACCCTCTAAAACACATGGAGCTCTGATCTCTCTCTCAAAAATGTCAAACGTTACTCCTTAACAGTCTGTAGATGATAATGTCTGTTGAACAAACAGGTATTGCTAGCTAAGCGGAGTCAAGGTGCACTCCAACGCGTGGCGAGGGAATGAGGAAGGCCCCACCCCCTTCTCTCGGCCCACAGCCACTCTGTTGGATTTGCATAAATACATCAGTTCCACAAGCAAACTGTGGTCGCAAAATCAACCAGAAAGTTCAAGCAAATTCTAGAAAACAACCAGATCTAAACCTGTTAAGTAATTCTCTTGTAAAAAGTGGACAGACATACAGACAGGATGCACTTGGACCACGAAATTTTTAAAACTGTTTCTTGGTGAGCACCTATGGGCCAAGGGTAACCTACATTCCAAATTTCAAGTCCCCATGATTCGGGAGATTTCGTGATGAGTGAGTCAGTGGTATTTGCCTTTTAATAGTATAGATTATGAACAATTTTGTCAAAGGGGACAATGTCTATTCTTATACCAGAGCCTTTTCTATCACTTAAACCCAACAACAACCTACACAGTTAATCACAGTGAGAAAGGGGGAAAAATCAGAATATAAACTGTAGCTCATCAACTATATATTTATATGACAAACTATTCACACACCATGCATCCCTAAACATTCCAATAATCTTGTTAGATTTATAAAAAATTAAGTCCACCAAGGTTCTGTTTCACATACTATTTTAAAAAATAAAATTGGATCATGACGAACAAAATGTATAATCTTGCTTTGCAGGTTTTCCATATTGTCAGCTTAGCTTTTCCAAAACTAACGTTAACAAGGTCCACTCTGTTCCCTGCTCTTTTTGTTATTTGTTACCCAACAAAACTCAAACCCCAATCTTCCGGTAAGACTGGGTATCAAACAGAAGAAAAGGCTGAAGTCTCACACAAAACATAAAACACTGATACTCAGACTCTCTCATACCAAAAAAAGAGCAGCCATCAGCAGTCCCTCATTATGATGGTGCACACAAAAAGGATATAAGGCATCCTAAGAGACCCACAAAGCAGGCCCAGACTGTTCTGATTCAGCTGATGCCAGAGAAAAGTTTTAATTAAAGGTCTCAGGCCATGAAACGAAGTCAAAAATACTTGTGAGGGTTGAAGCCAAAAAGAAAAAGAGGATATCTTAAACAAACCACAAAATATTAAATAAAATGTACATGTCATTAGCCATAAAATGGGACAAACATGCGTTCATCAATTCAATCCGAACTCACCTTTGCTGATTCTTTAAAAAGTCACACCAACGATGTCACACAACGCATTCCTGGGGAACGGGCAAGGGGCAAACTGAGCCTCACAAAAAGCCAACACTCACAAGTATCTAATGTGATGGATAGATAAATAAAAATGAAAATGTTAAGAAATTATAAGTCTTTCAGGAAACAAGATAGTAAGAAATAAGTGCCAAATGAATTCTCTAAGTTAAAAAATTTTGAAGAACAGACGTCTAACAAAAACTCCATAAAATGCATAAAAAATCATAATCATTTTCCCTCTTTTAATAATAATCCTTACACAGATCTTCAGTAGCCTGCTTAGTGATGGTCTCCCTCAAGGCAGCCTCACTCAAAACTCACCTGGGAGGTTTTAGCTTGCACAGGTCTGTTGTGTCAAGGAGTATCAAACATGGCGAGAAGGATGTGAGGCCTCAAATATGTTCCACAAACCAGGCCAGAGCATTAACCAGCCTTCATAGAGAAGCCTCACCCCCAAGTCAGCCAGTCCCTATTTTCTGCCTGCAGGCTTTGGTCTACACAAGATCAAAATGGGGAACTGACTTTAAAAGTCAAAAACAATTTACTAATATCCTAAAATTCCAAAAATGCCTTACAAGGGAGAGAAGAAACGATGAACCTCTGGCTTGTTTAGAAACTCGAAGGATGAATCCGTTTAAATAAAAGCACACAAAATGGCAACAGGGTATGTCTAAAAGGTAACCTAAGTCCATACTCCAATGTGCAGAAACCAAAAACAGAGCAAAAAAAATCTATAAGTCCAGAAACAACAAATCAAGAGCAATACCCACAATCCTCCAAACCAAACTCAATGATCCGCTACTGGGTGTCTCTTTCTGACTGCAATATAAACCCAGAGGAAACACTCAGACACAGAGACTTCCACCACAAACTACAAGGAATGGTAGCACATTTAAAGAAACTTACATAACTGTTAAATAATAAGCAAACATAACACAAACATATGAAAAATTCTAATTCAAAATTAACAAAAACAACCATAAAACTGAAAATACACATAAACTCTGGCTGTAACTAAAAATGCCCAAAATGGGGCCCTTTAAAGTTTAAAATAAGTTTTAAATGTTCTAAAAAACAGTCAAACCTCTAACTTTGGAGACAAATCTAATGCAATAATCTATATAAATAAAGAATTTTATTTGAAACAAATAAAAAGAATTAAAATGGCTAAAAAGAGGCAAAATGTGTTTGCCTATAAAGGCAAACCAGAAAAAATAAATCGCAATATTTCAACTCCAATAGCCAAAAACCAAAGACGGTAGCAAAATAAATTTTAAAACCAGATATCAATACTAACTATGCCTACAGGCTTCAAACGTCAATGAACCACAATGGACCAGCACCCCAGCATCAAATGTAAAGGCTAAGGGTGCCCCTTCAACAATGATGTTAACAACACTCACAATTCTAAACTCCAACGACACTCAGTGATCCTCTGAGGAAATCCATCTCATCCACCGGAAGATAAAGGCTGAGGGCGGTCCTTCAGCAGTGATATTGAGGTGGCCCCGCCTCTTGGGGTTGCACTCACGAAACACAAGGAATATATACACACTTAAATATGTAATTCATAAACACTAAATAATAAATAAATCTCACAGTATTCAAAGAAATTAAATAGAAATGTGAACAATACCTCAAAAATAACAAGTTTGCACTTAAACCCAGGAATAAGCCCCTGCTGTAACATAACACTTTAGTTTAATGCAGTGGTTCTCAGCTTGTTGGTCGGGCCCCCCTAGGGGGACGTGAAGTAACAAAAAGGGGAGCGCGAAGATGTGAAAAAAAGAAAACAAGAATCAAAAATATGAAAAAAACATCTGTTGAAACCAAAACAAATTAACTTAAACTACATTCTGATACTAGAACAATAAATATAGAGTTAGGTAAATGTCGATAAAAGTTAAGTAGGTATAATAAAATATGCATCTACATTTCATAAAAATGTTGGGGGGGGGGGCGCAATTAAAACTGTTATGAAAACGTAAAGGTTGAGAAAGGCTGGTTTAATGAGCTGGGGAATCCCAAACCACAACAGAGTCACGAAAATACTCAAACTGCCCACTAATCACACAAACGGCAACAAAGAATCTTTATAAATAAAATGTTTAACCAAACGCTCCAAAGAGCACAAAACACAAAAGGCAACAGCCTCAAAATTGTTAATCCCAAGCAATCACAGTCCCAATTTGAATTCCCCGAGGCAAAGTCAAAAAAAGCAGAGAAAAAGGGTCACAGAAAGCCAGAAAATGAGTATAATTATAAAAAGTAATAGACACACGAGAACTCACCCACACCATGAGGGCATACAATGAAACACAAGGAACTGTGGGTTATTTTCAGCCTTTATTGAGCTGAGGATGGTCCCCTGTTGAGAAAGGTATGGTGGCCCAGCCTTTTGGGGGACCACCCACAAAACACAAGGATCATAACAGAATACATATTAACATTAACAAACTAATCAACATTCTTAACTTAAAATATTTTTAAAAAATAGCACAAACTAAGTATTTTGACCCCAGTCAGGAAGGGAACACTGGCTGAAACACAACACCCAGATTAGTTCTTGACAAAAGTCCACAGCTAGTATGCCATACAACACCCCCACTACAGATCCTCCAACATGTTAGCCAGTGGTGGTCTGTGCAGCACCCAGCAGGTGGGGATCATTCCCTGCACTGCAATCTTCTTCCTTCAAGGCATGTCCTATATCATCTTCAGCCGACTCTGATAGTTGACTTTCACAGCGTTATGATTTTCCAACACCAAATGCCACAAAAGGGTAAAGAAGCCTTAAACAAAAACCAGAGAGGTATTTCAATGGTCTGCCTTAGAGACAGGCCTCACCTCAGGCAGCCTGGCCCAAAACTCAAAGGGTAGGCTGAAAGGCCTGTAGAGGTCAAAAATGGAGCTCAGGTATTTAAGTTAATAAATATTACAATGCACAAAATTTTTATCTACATCAAAGAATAACTGCAATCCTCTGGTTATGTGAACAAAAATTAAATTTAAGAATTTATTACATCAACAATGCTTATGTAATGCTAACAAGACCAGTTTGTAATCCAAAATTCAGAATCCAGAAAGATAGAACTAAAATCCAGTAAAACAGTAAAAATCAAACAATACCTACACTGATCTGATTCCAGAAAATTACAATGACTCTCTGAGAAAACTTGACCCTCTGCGCTGACATCACTTTTGGGGCACCACCCATAAAACATACAGAAAATATTCAGGAAATTAATATATACATGGTACATAAACAAAAGAATATTAAATACAAAAGTTACAAAATGCCTTGACAAAAACACCTTGACAAAAAATGAATTCAAAAACAATAAAAATGACTTAAGCCAGGGGTTACAGCCTGCCTGTAATATGGCACACACTGTCATATCTCAGCCAGGGGTTCAATTGCTTGCTTTGTGTCTTTGTTGAACATGTAATTTAACGTATTTGTATGTGTTGTGGTGTTCGGCTGGGCGCCTCTATGCTGGAAGGACCGGGGGAGAGAGTGTATCCAGAGCATTACCTCCCTTGGAGCGCTAGGTGGCAGCCCCCCTGGATTGTAGTTGTGCCTCGGACTTCTGCAGGGCTCCATTGGAGTTGGAGTTTGGTGCAGTCCTGTTGGGTTCCATGTGCACCACCAGGGGGAGCTACAGCTGCTGCTGAGCCCTTAATTGCAGCACTTCCACCACGGAAGTCTTGCCAGAAGTAGGTGAACAAGCACCTGGATCACTTCCTGGTGCCTTATAAAACGAGCCAGCAGCCACTACAGTCAGGAGGAAAAAGGACGAAGCTTGCCAGGAGGTGTGGGGGAAAGACAAAAGAGGAAGAAGTGTGTTTTGTGCTGTGCTGGAGCTGAGCTGTACACTTGGGGGAAGGTGTTTCCCACAGCAAAAATAAAACATAACAACATGTGCCCTGAACTTGTGTCCCACGTCTGTATGTGTCGGTGTGGGAAACGGTGTGCCCCCTGGTGGTCCACAGTGTTACTATTTCTTTTGTTTATGATTTGCAGCATTCTTTATGTTTTACATATCTGTAACTAAGCCTGTGTTATGCTCCATGTGTTTTGTGAGTGGTCCCCCAAGAGGCAGGGCCACTTGCCAAACACCACCACGAAGTGCCCTCCTTCTTATACATCTGGAGGGTCTCCCACAGCTCCTGGCAGTTCATTTAAATGCACTCTGGAGTTGGGGAGTTTACTTGTATTTTACAGTGATTAGTGCTTTGTTGGTATTGGCCCCTCTTTGGATTCTGTATCGGGACTTTGTATACTTTTAGAATTGCCTTTAACAGGCATCGTATGCCTTTTGTGCTTTTTAGAGCTTCATTGCTTTTACAGAGCAGTTTTTGTAAAGAATACATCTTTAATTTTATAAAGATTTCATGAGGCCCTTTTTGTGTCTAGCCAGGCATTTCTGGAAGTGCTTTTGGGATTTAAGGGCTTTGGGACTCCCAGCTATGTCACATATAAGTTCTGTAGATAAGGGCAGGGAGAAGTCCATCTGACGGCTTGTTGATAGAAAGCCATGTGTTAAGTTGTTAGTCCACTCACTTCCTGGTGATATCAAAACTGTGGGTAAAAGTATAATAATCAAATGGATAGCGCTTGTTGAAAAGGAGATTGTCTAAAGAAAGCACTTGGAGTCTCAGGACAGGCAGCAGAATCAGGTTGTATTGTGCAATGCACATATAGACTCAATTCAGGTGACTTGAGCACCCAGCAATGTGGGCATCTCACTTTTATGACAGTTCTTATCAAGAGCTTACCTGACTTAGCTCATTTGTCACCCTTATCTGACTCCCAGCATCCCATGGCCTTGGTCCTGCCTCTAATTAGCTCCACCAATATTTCCTATCCTAACGAGTGTAGTACTCTGTTCTATCCACCATGCCCACTTGACAGGCCCTCTCCCCCACCTTCCACCTGTCCAGTACCTGCCACCATTATTTCCAGTCCTCAGCTCACGTTCACTACATAGAACTGGGGTGGGGGGAGGTTGCCCATCAGCCCTTCTCTGCCTACCTGACCTTGACTTGTGAAATATTGGTGGTTTCTAGCTTGTTAAGAAAAACAAAATAAATATACAGGTACAGGTCTTTTTGTGATTTAACCCTTAATATACTAACGTGCACTATGCAATAATGCTTATTTTCATGTTTTTTCTTGATTCTGTTTGAATATATGTAAATCATCAACTTTAAGAATATGCTTTTCTATACTCTTGGCTTCCAATAAACTCTCCAAGAGTGCTACTAAGCAATGTTTCTCAGACTTTAGATCAGTGAAAGGCAACCTTTTTCGAGTTGCGGCACACTAAGTCCAAAAATTTTCTTTTGCGGCGTACCTGAGGGAGTGCCGATAAAGTCATGACGACACAATCTATGGACAATCGCCAATAATACCAGTTAATTTTATAAGTTTGAAAGATATTTTATTAATAAAGGAATCAAAGGATAAATCTTAAATTTAATTAATGTGAATGTTAAGATTGTTTTTCAGCATATATGAGATTGATGTGAGGATCAATTTTCGAGTTTTTCGCGTTTCTTACACTTCATTTCCGTAAGTGTTCCGTTATCTGTTTTTCCAACATAAAATATTTTTTTAAACATTATCTTTTTAATCAACCAAAAGTTCAAAAACACTAGCAATTTTAAATATTTTACAAAAGTTTTTGCGGCGCCCCTAGAAAATTCCGCGGCACACTGGCACACCGGTTGCCCGACAATGCTTTAGATAAACATTTTTCTCATTAATACACTCCAGTCTCCTAGTATTATTTTTGTATTTCTCCAAACCAGTTCAGTCAATTATATGTTTTTGCAAAACTGTTTATCCTAAGATTTTGAACAGAATGTTGTGATAAGGCAACAGAACTGCCATACTGTACAGATTATATAACACAAGTTCTTTGAAAATCCAAAATATGGATATTATCAAAATCTGTTTCAGTTGACAGTACCTGCCAAGTTTTGTAGAGACTTTTATAAAATTCAAGCAGTGTTAATGCCCCATTCCTATCCAATTGACATAGCACTGAACTTTTCCCAGCCTCATCTGTTTCACTTGATCAAGCAATAATTGTGCTAAACACATCTATACCGTATAGGCAGTTTGCTGCTTTAAACCATTCACACCAACCCATGACAGCCTCATGTATCAGCTGCACCGGCCTTGATCGAAGTACCAAACAAACACATTAGTGCCACGATGAAATGACCAACATTCTGCCTCTGTTTGATATCTGGATAAGAACTCACTGCCGTCTCATAAGCCTAGCTTGTACCCTTTGTAGCATTCTATCCCAGTTCTTTTATTGAATGTCTCCTTTTCAAATATAAACTCTCAAGGACTGGAATCTTTCGGTACTCCACTCTAGGCCCCCTCTTCAAGACAAGGTAGACTATATCCTGTCCAGTCTCTAATTAAAGGTTCATTGTTTTTAGCCCAGTTTATTTTGGCAGCCAATATTTATTTCTATCTCCCCTGACAAATATTCATCTTGTCAGCATCTTCCTGATTGGTAACATCCACGATGAGATTGCCTGTAACTTAGATCAGCTCCACTGTGTAATTGGGATGGAGAGACCATTCAGCACCTTTCTTAACTCTACCAAGAAGTTATCACATAGAGCTTTTCAGATGGGGAACAGCCCTGTCTGATGCCAATTTGGACACCAAAAGCCACACATTGACTAGTTCTACACTTAAAATGACATTCTACTGTATAATAGCTGAATATATTTAACTGGACGCAAATTCTGTCTGCCCAGACTAATTTAAACCTGCCAGTTAGAAAAAATAAGGAAACAATTCAAAGACAGAACCTGCAGTATTTATGCAGAACACTCAACAGCCAGAAATCTAATGAGAGTTCAAGAGCTTTGATGGAGTAACAGCACCATCAGTGCCACTGTGGTGCCCAATCCCAATTATTCATTCATTTTCTGGGTCCACACTATTCATGGCACTCAATTACTAGTCATTTGGGTCACCTCATTTCTACAAGCAGTGTCAGATGTAGTAAAAATTCAACCTTCTTCAAAGTATTTGTAAACTAACTTAATCCATGTCATGGCCTTCTGGGTCTACAGACTATTTCAGCAGAGTTAGGTACAAGATAGGAACCAGACAGGATCAGGACACCAATCCATTGCATTTGGCCAATTTAGTGTTGCCAGTTTAGCTAACGCCTTATATCTTTGAGATCTGAAAGAAAAAATAAGAGCATGTGACAAATTAACAAGAATATTCAGACTTCAGATAGTGGCCAAGCTGGGAGTTCGGATCTGTGATGCACGATCATAATAATGATGATACTGTAAGTAATTGAGGTACATCAGTCAGTTTTCAGCCAGCTATATTCATCCATCTCTCCATATATTTTCTTTTCTCATTTATTCCAATGCAGTGTGAGCTGAGATGGCATCAGGTTCAAGTCAGGAAACAACTCTGGATGAGGCCAAATTTGAGTCAACAATCAAACCCTCAAGAAGTGTGCACACTGACTTGGAGGAGAACATACAGAGAGTGTCTAAAGCAACAGTGCTCTTCTCATTGTCAACGTGCACACAAACACACACCCTTTACATTTTAAACTGTAGAAACCATCTTTGTAGACAAAATCCAATCCTCTTCAATTTGAAGAGAGCAGCCATTATTTAATGAGAGCGGGAGAGAGCTGAGCGGGGACAGCCTGAAATCAGCAGGCAGGTCACAGACGCGGTCAGCAGGCCTCTCACATGCTGAGGTGTTTTCTGTTCCGTCCCCAGTCTAGTCTGAAATTGCCAATTTTCCGAAAGGTGCACAAGATGACTAATGCTTTTTTGAAGCCACGCTGCTTTCCTGTCGAATAAACCTGGATCGCTGATTTCATCACCCTTTTGACCTCAGAAGTCATTGGAAATTGGAGACCCCCGAGGTGGACGGAGAGGTTGCTTTTTTTTTTGTTCTGCTCCACATAAGTTGTCCACCACTGTAGACTCTGAACATTTTTAAAGAGAGACGATTACCTTGTGCTTGCTTGGGTTTCTGTTGCCAATGTGAAAAAACAAATGTGGCAGAGATGTAGGTGTGGGTGAGAGGCCTTCACTCCAGTTCATTATGTACTGTTCCTTCATTTTTGAATTTCTACAGTCCACCATGGTTAGTTCTGATACTTCAAGAATTCAGCACCACAAGTTCATTTGTAGTCCATGAACAGTTTGTATGTTCTACCTTGACTGTGTTTCTTTTTCTTTGGCGTTCACAAATCCACCACTCCACCAATTGGTATGCCGCATGACCACCTGTTCAGGCCACCATTGTTTGACACCAATAAGCTTCTGAATCGGCACTTTTCAGAGATGCTATCAAAGTCCTGCAGAATAGTCTGATGGACCTACTGACCATGGGCTGGCAGACGGTCACAACTCTGCTCCATGGATCCTAAAGGTGCTCTTTTGTGGGTTAAGGCAGACAAGGCAGCACCTGTACATCAGCATTCATTCATTCTTTAGGGCAGTTGTGTGTGGCCTGGTATTGTACTACTGTAGGGTCAGGTATCTAGGAGGTGACAGCCTCTGATAAATCTCCTTACACTAAGGCCAGCAGTATGGAACCTGACCCCCAGTGCCCCATCATTGTGTCTGCCAGAAATTTCAGACACAGTACAGGTGGCAGGACGTAAAGAGTATGATGTGTCGATCCTGCTCTGCTGTGATCACTTGATGGTGACCAGCTCTTGGATGGGCCTAATGCAATCTGGACACAGTGGAGCAGCGTAAGCTATAATTTCCAGATTGTAGGACAATGTTTTTACTTCAGGCACAGTGGACAAGAATAGAAGACTAAATAAGTGTGATCTTTGTCATGCTGTGACCTAAAACCTTTGTAAAGGTCTCCTGTTCCATCTGCTCCTCATTGGGTTAATGTTTAACTAATGAACAAAGTCCTGAAACAAACTGAATGCGCATTCTTTGACTTGAGTTTTCCCTTTCCAGAAAATACTACATTTCTTTTTTCCTTCTGTATATGTAAACTATATTTGTACGGGGGGAGTCAAGCTAAAGTTAGAAAATGGGATTTATTAGAAAATGGAATGAACCTTAAAAAAGCTGATAATGTCATTTCGCAATGTAGTCTCCTTCCTTATCAAGGCACTGGAAGTGCCTGGATTCCAGCAGAATCAAAGGTTTTATCTTGTCCTCGCAACCACTCGTGCACCGCTCTTTTCATGTCATCATCTGTCTTGTATCGACGACCACCCAGATGTTTCTTTAGTGGTCCAAAAAGGTGGAAATCACACGGTGCCAAATCTGGAGAGTATGGCAATACCTCAAACTTTAGTTTCTCCTGACAAGCTTTAGTGTTCTTAGAAGTGTGTGGGCAGGCGGGTGGGCATTGTCTCGCAGCAAAAGGACTCCTTGAGACAGCAGTCCCCACCACTTGGATCAAATAGCACGCTTCACATTGGTCTGCAACAAGTCCCAGTAACTTGTACTAGTGACTGCAGTACCCCTCGGCATGGAGTGTTTGACAATAACTCAGGTGCACGAGTGGTTAAGAGGACAAGAAAAAAGCTTTTATTCTTCGGGAATCAACACACTTCTAGTGCATTGAGAAGGGTGGAGACTACATTGAGAAATGACATTATCAATTTTGTTAAGTTCAATTCCATTTTCTGTTAAATCCCATTTTCTAACTTTAGCTTGACTCCCCCTCGTATAATGGGTTAAAGTAAGAAAGTAAATATTTATGTGTTTTTTAATAATGACCCTTTTACTGGCAGAAATGCTAGCACCCCAACCATAGGCTGACCAGATGTATAGAATTTTCTGGGTCATTTTTTAAGTATCCAAACCTGTCTCCCGAAGTTTAGGGATTTTATTCAACCCACAAACCATACACCACAAAATTCAAATATCCAACAAGTCTCCCCATGTAGATGTTTCTAACCCCCCAACTCTCTTCCATGTCGCGTATCAAATCTGGCCATGTCATGTCTGCCACTAGTTTGCTAGAAATATGGCTAACAAATGAGCTTGCAGCTTAAACAAAAATCTTCTGAATGAATTTAAATATATCAAAAGAGATCAATTGTTTCTGTCTAATGCCAGCAAGATATTGTGTGGAACTTGTGGAGCTCTCTTTTCCGTTGCACATGGAAGTCAGAGCAAGATAACACATTAGAAACGAATAGCACAAAGCATTAAAGCAGTGTAA